>NC_056726.1:1930142491-1930322491 GCF_019279795.1 Protopterus annectens
TGTGTGTGTGTGTGTGTGTGTGTGTGTGTGTGTGTGTGTGAGTGTATCTATGTATGATTTTATACATGGGTGCAGTCGTTTTTGGTCACATGTTCAAATGATCACCCATAAAGTGAAGTTGCACTTTTGGTTGAACATCTGAATGTTCAAATTCACTTTTAAAGGATTGTACTATGGGCTGTCACAGTTTCAAGAAAGCACGTTTTATCGAAAAAAGTGCTTTTGCGAAACCTTCATAAAAGTACAGGGAATCGGGGGGAAGTGGTAGTGGGCGAGATCAGACTACAGTGGGGATAAGGAAATATTCTCTTTTCCCCACTGTAGTGCGATCTCGGAGTGAGAATATAAAAGTGGGGGGGGGGGGTGGAGCCCTCCCACATGGTGGGTGCAGGGGGGAGAAGACCACCTGCGTAATCATGGTGTGTGTGTGTGTTTTTTTGTTTTTGTGTGTGTGTGTGTGTGCGTGTGTGTGTGTGTGTGTGTGTTTTACCTTCCGTTTACCAAAACTGCTTTTCGGTGAAAGCAGTTTTGGTAAACGGTGTTCGGTAGGGTTGGATTCGGACAGTTGGTCTTTCGATCAACTGTGCTAGATCCTGTACTATTTGAGTCTGAATGCCCTTTTGTTGAGGTTGTGCAATCGAGGAGTTGGTGGATAAAGCTCAGGGTGAGGGAATTCAAAGCCACTCATTTAAAAGTGTTTGTTTTAGTGATTTTGATAATAGAGTTTAAATGTAGTATAGGTATTATATTTTTAGTTGTTGTAGTACATTTTGGAAGTGTACTGTGACTGATGTGACAAAGAAAAAGTTTGACCATTGAGTAGTCAATGTTTTGATCTCAATATCTGGTGGTTGACTTATGGAGCATTCAATGTTTTGCACTATAATTGCATGGGTCTACCTGATAACATCGACACGCCAAAACACGCACAATGAAATAACCGACACGACAAAACTGAATGTTCAAAAACACGAAACTTCACATGCCTGACAAACCACAATCCTGACAATCAACAAAATAAATACCTTTCCCGAAAAACACACACACAACACAAGGACACCAAAAACCTTACAGATCTACACTAAACCTTACATACACAACTATCTATGCACTAAACTTAACCCAAACCCTAACCCTAAGGTCCGTCAATATTGCACACTTAACTTACCCGCACCCTAACCCTAACTCACTTAATCCACCCCTAACCCTTACGTCTGTCACTATTGCACACTTAGAAGAGTAGTTCCAGGACCGCAAAATGAAGACAATAGTTCGTAAAAAAGGTAAGTCCTTTATTCCGTTGCCAAGTGGTAAAAATCCAAAGTCAGTTGATACAAAACAGCAAAATCAGACAAGCGCTTTCGCTTGGAAAATACCAAGCTTTTTCAAGTCAAAAACAGTTGCCTACAGTGAGGCGACTGTTTAAATAGAGATGTTAATTAGTCACATGCTTGGTTAGAGCTGAGTTGCATTAAAACAACAATTAAAAATGTTAAGGGCAAATAACCAAACAAATAATTGAAATGTACATAAATTAAATAAACATCTGCGTTGTTTGCACATAACTGGTGGACCAAGTGGGTGTTATAATAGGATTAAAAACTTGGGTAATCCAAAACGTTTTGATAAAAATACAAATAGAAATGTAAATAGAGGCTGTGTGTGGTCCAAGTGAGTTTAAGATAAGCAGTCCTGTGTAATGTGGGAATCAATGTAATGCTATTTTGTTAGTCTTGGAAATAGATGTTGTGATACACATAAATGTCAGCTGCTTAGTGACTTGGGTCAAGTGTGTTAAATGAGCAAAGAACAGTATTGAAAGTGATGAAAATGTGATGAGACATGCTATAACCTGGCCCTTCTGAGCTTCAAAACTGAGCCTATGCTAAGTGTGCCATTTAACCCCGGGGGCCTACCTGCATCTAACTTGAGTTGCCAGACCAGCTCCCTGTATTCCAAGGTTGATTCCCAGTCCCCTCCTCTAATGTTAGGATTCACTTGTTCAAGGATCATGAAGGACAACTTGTAATTGGGACATGTAAGTGAATGTTTGAAAAAAGCGTTGCTTTCCTTTTTCTTTTCAATGTCGTAAGTGTGTTCGCATAGCCTTTTCCTGAATTCCCTCTCTGTTTTACCCACATAAAAAGCACCACAGGTGGTGCAGAGCCCAATATAAACAACCCCTTTTGTTCCACATGAAAAGTGACAGGGGGATCTGATACAGGTGTGTCTAGATGTAAGGTAGATGTGGGATTTGTTTGCAATGAGAGAACATTGCTTGCAGGCACCACATTTGAAGGTGCCCTTGTTGTTGTGAGAGTTGTAAGTTGTTGCAATGGGTTTTCTCTCGAAGATGTCTTTGAGGTTTTGCCCCCTCTTCCTCACAAAGTTGGGTTTGTCCGGAATGATGTTCCTGAAGTCATCATTGCCAGCCAGTACAAACGGTTCTTCAAATTTCCTAATTATGTTAAACATGGCACTGTGCAATATAGACAAATGTGTGACATATTTGACAAGGCAGGGATTGAAATAATGAAGTTAATGATTTCAGAATACGAGAGTAAAGCTAATATTTTAAACACTGAGTTGAATGCTTTGCACCAGTTGGTTATTTCTGACAATCATTTCTCCATGGTCAAACATGAATATGATAAGGTGTTCGATGATGTAGATTCTTTTTGTAACAAGGTCATGAATCGGAAAATTAGAAAGCTTGAGAGAGACTTAGATGAATATAGGAATGACATAGCTTACCCCTGTCACAATAAATTTTCTAAAACCGTTAGATCAACTAGCATCCCTGGTAATGGTGGGGATGATGTTTTTCAGCCAGACACGCACCATGCTCCACGGAGAAGTGAGCGTTTGGCTGAAAAAGACAAGAGACAACGTGAGCAGGATTTTCCCATGCACCCCGGGAGGTCCGGGGCCTGGGGACCAAAACCGCAGAGGACCGGGTGGAGGTGGACGAACAAATAATTCTAGGAATCCGCACCCAAGACGTTGCAAATCCCCCCAAAGACACCAGTCCTTGCATTGAACCTATAGGCCACACTATCCTGCCTAGCACTAACACCACTACAACCAAATATGCTAATTGTACCATTTATACCAAAAATGATTTTACTATTTTTAATTACACAGACATGGTAGTTAACGACACATCTTTCAATCTCTTTACCAAAGGATTCCATTTCGTCCCCACTAACAGAGCAAATTTGGCTCAGTTACTAGTTGATCTCAAGTTATTCACCAGAGGACTCAACCTTAAACACTTTTTCAAAGGACAAACCTGGCAACCCACAGGACTGTGTAGGAAGAGTACCTTCAATCCCCCCACCCACTCACTCCTTAAGTTATATGAGGAACTAATTGAACAGGATTTGCGTAACATGTATGACAACCCCCTCAGACCACACTCAACCAACCTGAACACCGAAGATTTTGAATACATTAACAATTTGTTTGAAGAGCATATTAGAATCATGAAACCTGATAAAGGTGGTGGTGTGGTTCTCATGTATGAGTCCGCGTATGAGGCTAGCATGCACTATGTATTGCATGATGACACCCAATACTGCCTCATCTCCCGAAATGAATACAACATCGCACTTGCAAAAATTAAATCTTCTTAGTACGACAGTTTGCTACAGGGATCCATTAACGAAAAACTCTACAATTTTTTACTTGTCAACAAACCAACTGTACCAGTTATCTTCGGAATCCCAAAGACCCACAAGGGCATCAGCCCGTTGACCTTCAGACCCATTGTTTCGGGAGCAGGGGGTGTGACTGAGCCCATTGCTAAGTTTATTGACCACATCACAAAACAACACACCCATGCCCTTACACACGTGTGTAAAGACTCATGGGAATTTCTGAAACTTTTCCCTGTTTCCAACTGCCCCCCCCTCCTCCTTTTTGGTCACCATTGACATCAAAGACCTTTTTTCCAGCATTCCCCACTCTACAGGATTAGACTGGTTCAGTGACTTTTTTACCAAAGAAACGAATTTGGGTAACAACTTCATCAATTCAATCATTGACATGATGAGTACAGTCTTAAACAACAACTATATCTGTTTTAATGGGGAACTTTTCAAACAGGTAAAAGGAGTGGCAATGGGGGCCTCCTGTGCCACCAACTATGCCAACGTGGTACTGCACAGATGGGAACAGGACTACATTTTTGGCACCACTTGGGCACAGTTTGTCACTTTTTACTGCAGATACCTTGATGACATCTGCCTCATTTGGAAAGGTACTGAACACCAACTATCGAGTTTTCTGGAATACATTAACAGTACCACAGAGTTTCTGACTTTTACACACAACACCAGTCACGAAAATCTGCACTATCTTGATGTTACCATTTACAGGGATCCCCAATCTTTGGAACTACACTCCAAGGTTTACAGGAAACCCACTTTTTCGAACTGCCTACTACACTATGAGAGTCAACACCCTTTCTACCAAAAGAAGGGCATAGTCAAGGGCCAACTCATAAGAGCATCCAGAATGTGCAGCAAATCCTCCGATTTTCTAGAAGAGACTCAGAACTTACATGATATGTTCATCCAAAGAGGCTACCCTGAGAACTTGCTCAACTCACTAAAAGATGAAATCTTTGCCAAAAGGGACTCCTTATACCCGCCACTGCTTGGACGCACGCAAGTGCAGATCCCCAACCTCATGCAACAACAGAGCAAAGAAATGGACGGCAATTTCATTTACACTTTCTCCGATAACTCTGAACAAATTGAAACTATTGTATCCAAATACTGGTTTGTACTGGCTGGCAATGATGACTTCAGGAACATCATTCCGGACAAACCCAACTTTGTGAGGAAGAGGGGGCAAAACCTCAAAGACATCTTCGAGAGAAAACCCATTGCAACAACTTACAACTCTCACAACAACAAGGGCACCTTCAAATGTGGTGCCTGCAAGCAATGTTCTCTCATTGCAAACAAATCCCACATCTACCTTACATCTAGACACACCTGTATCAGATCCCCCTGTCACTTTTCATGTGGAACAAAAGGGGTTGTTTATATTGGGCTCTGCACCACCTGTGGTGCTTTTTATGTGGGTAAAACAGAGAGGGAATTCAGGAAAAGGCTATACGAACACACTTACGACATTGAAAAGAAAAAGGAAAGCAACGCTTTTTTCAAACATTCACTTACATGTCCCAATTACAAGTTGTCCTTCATGATCCTTGAACAAGTGAATCCTAACATTAGAGGAGGGGACTGGGAATCAACCTTGGAATACAGGGAGCTGGTCTGGCAACTTAAGTTAGATGCAGGTAGGCCCCCGGGGTTAAATGGCACACTTAGCATAGGCTCAGTTTTGAAGCTCAGAAGGGCCAGGTTATAGCATGTCTCATAACATTTTCATCACTTCCAATATTGTTTTTTGTTTATTTAACACATTTGACCCAAGTCACCAAGCAGCTGACATTTATGTGCATCACAACATCTATTTCCAAGACCAACAAAATAGCATTACATTGATTCTCATATTACACAGGACTGCTGATCTTAAACCCACTTGGACTACACACAGCCTCTATTTACATTTCTATTTGAATTTTTATCAAAACGTTTTGGATTACCCAAGTTTTTAATCCTATTATAACACCCACTTGGTCCACCAGTTATGTGCAAACAACGCAGATGTTTATTTAATTTATGTACATTTCAATTATTTGTTTGGTTATTTGCCCTTAACATTTTTAATTGTTGTTTTAATGCAACTCAGCTCTAACCAAGCATGTGACTAATTAACATCTCTATTTAAACAGTCGCCTCACTGTAGGCAACTGTTTTGACTTGAAAAAGCTTGGTATTTTCCAAGCGAAAGCGCTTGTCTGATTTTGCTGTTTTGTATCAACTGACTTTGGATTTTTACCACTTGGCAACGGAATAAAGGACTTACCTTTTTTACGAACTATTGTCTTCATTTTGCGGTCCTGGAACTACTCTTCTTGGTGTAATCAGTTTTGCTCTCATTTTTCTTCGACTATTGCACACTTACCTTACCCGCACCCTAACCCTAACTCACTTAATCCGCCCCTGACCCTTAAGTCCATCACCATCGCACACTTACCTTACCCGCACCCTAACCTTAACTCACTTAACCCGCCCCTAAACGTAAAGTCCGTCACTATCGCACACTTACCTGACCCACACTCTGACCCTAACGTCCGTCCCTATCGCACACTTACCTTAACATGTCGTTGTTCTCAGCATCAGGATTCTCAACTGTCGGTCTTCTCTGCTGTCGATCTTCTGGTGTTGGTTATCTTGCTGTCATTCTTCTCAGCTTTCGGCGTAATCAGGTAGACCCAATTGCATACATATACATACAAACCTGCAATCACAATATTTGCCAAGGAAGGCAGATATATCTAACCTGTGCAAGGTTATGTGTTTTAGGTGTGTGTGTAAGGGATATCCCTGATGTGATGTACTATTTTTGATATTATCTTCAATACCCATCTAAGTACTGGCAATCTCACCCGTTCAACCTTCCCTCAGGAAATACCATCAAACAACTGCCCCTGCTATCACTAGGGAACAAGTCCTTAATGCTCTCTCTGAGAACAAGAACACTGCATCAATGGGCCCAGATGACATTCCAGGATGCCTTCTTAATAGCATGAACCATGGCCTATCAGGCCCTCTGAAATTGCTATTTAGCTGTAGCCCCCAAACAGGCATTGTGCCTCAAGAATGGAGAATAGCAACAGTCATTCCTCTGCACAAATGTGGAGCATCTATAGAACTAGGGAACTACAGACCCATAAGACTCACTAGTCTAATATACAAAACCATGGAAATAATTATTATGGGAATGATCAATAATGACATAGTTCTGTATAATGTTTGCAACTGGGAGTGTATCAGCATAGTTTGTGATGTAAAATACTTGCAACTAGGATTGTGTCAATGTGGTTTGTTTTCATTTATATAAATGTATGCTTGCTTATGTCATAAGTGATGGTTTAATAAAGATGTTTCTTGTTTAAAAAAAGGGACAGGAATTGAATAATTTATGTAATATTGCTTAGGTTAATACAGTTTGATTACTTTTATATAACTGTAAAAGTGCCTATTTCACAAGTGATAATTCAGTAAAGTTTAAAAAAAAAAAAAAAGCATAGCAGGTCATGCCTGCTCAGTCTGGTGGACTTCTTTAAGAAGAACACCAAAGCAATGGATGAGGGCAAAAGGGTTCACACTGTCCAGCTTTACCCAGCCAAGGCATTTGATGTAATACCTCACTCAGGCATTGTTAACAAACTCAGAAGGTAAGGTATAAACCCTTATGTCACCCGGTGGATAGCCAGCTGGTTCACAGACAGGACCCAGGAAGTTAGAATTGTAGAATCCACCTCTACATAGAGGCCAGACACAAGTGGAATCCCTGAGGGATTGGCCCTGGTACCACTACTTTTTGGCTTTGATTTATCTGAAAGCAAGATCAATGTCAATGGCCTCTGGGTGACTAAATCTGCAGATGATTGCAAATTAGGACCAGTCATAGAATCCCCCACTGACAAAAATGTTCTCCAGGAAGGGGTGACACAAACAAATAACTCGTGTCAAAGCAATGGACAAACAAAATGACAGGAAATGAATTATAGTATCCTTCAGGAAGTTATCCACCCATGATAACTATCATATTTATAACATAATCCTAAGAGATGACTTAGTAGTCAGGGAGTTTGGGACACACAAAGACAGTAATCTAACCATGTATCATCATGAGTCTATAGTATTGAGGAAATAATTCCATGTTGTGCAACTTATAAACAAAGGTATGTCATCTAAAGTCCAAGGAAGTTATTGGTCCACTGTATTTGGCATTCATCAGACCTGTCATTGAGTACAGTATCCCCTTTGGTATGTACCTAACCAGGGATATCCAACAATTGGAATGTCTAAAGAGGTTACTCACTAAAAGAATACAGAGCATAAGCAAAATGTCTTATGCTGACTGCATGAAGGCCCTATCCCTGTATTCTGTCTCCTACAGGCTCTTACCGAGAGATCCATGCCTGGCATATAGGGCATGGACAGACTCCACTCTGATGGACCTCTTGAATATCCACAAAACAAGCAGCACCAGTATTACCCATTCTAAAGACTTAAACCTTGACTGTGACATAAATAGGACCTGCTGGAGAGATAGTTACATATGCCAGAGAATATCCCTTCTCTGGACCAGGCTCCCCATCCATGTGAAGTAGAGTTCCTGCACCAATGCAATTCAAGTGTGACATGGACAATTGGATGGGAAACAAGAAATTCATCCTTATTTTGAAACCTATATCTCTAATGGACACAGGCAGGCTGTAATCTCCCAGCCCTCTGTTTATAAATGTTTCACCTCACAAGTGCCTGCTTGCAGTTATCAAGGGTACTAGAATTTGTCAGAGATTTGGGATGAATGGCTGAGCTTAAAAAAAGCCCTCGTGGTCATAATCCTAGCAAACACCTATGAATCTATGGACCTATGAAGATAGTGGAGTAAAATGTAAAAAAATGGACAGTATCTATACTCACACAGTAGTATTATATCAGTAATTGAATATAAAGTCACATTTGGCTATGGTATCCCTTTCTTTGACACAGAGCAATGATCATTTAAAAATTGTGTTTGATTCAGAATTTTACAAATTCAGAGTTTTGCTCAGAAATGCATCACCAATATCCTTTGAAGTCAATTTGTGTTACCAAAAGTCATAAGAAACAACAGAAGGTGAGCAGAACCCAGATGCTTGGCATACTATATCAGGGAAGGGTGAGAGCACTACCTGCTTAGCCACGTACGCTGGTTAATAGTTATCTATACTTTCTCACTACAACACCATCACGTGCACACAAATAAATGTTACGATTTATGGTTGTAAACATATATCTTCAATACGTGTACATCTGAACAAGAGTACTTGTAATCTACAGATGCCAAAACAAACTGAAATTCTCTATAATATGATAATTGTGAACACTCAAATGTGAAAGTTCACTGGTTAAAAGGAATCCAATCTAGCTGACTAGCAGAGGAGCAGAGAAACATAATTTGTTAGTTAGCTGCAACTGTTTAGCTACATTGTTATTTAGCTGAAGTAATACAGTTGTTAGCCTATTGCATTTGATTTTTTCACATCCACCCTCCCCATCATGTTGTGATTTTAAACTTGAGGGCTGTTGAGCTGACCCCAACAATAAATTTGTCTTTGGACCTTTCTCCCAGTTCCATCTTATTTGCTCATTCAGCTGGGCACTGACAGATCAAATGGGAATGCCATCCTGTTAGACTCTTAAAGCTTGAGTTATCTTCCAATTCATACCATCTGCCTCATTTACTACATGCTGCAAATTTCAGAGTATTAATCCTTTTCTTCCATCTTACTTTAAAAATCTGTAACATCTTGTACTAAGCATCCAACCACAAGTGAGCTAGGAACCAACTTGGAATTATTACTTCTGTTTAGGTCCTGATGCGAGAATGAGCAGAGGGACATTATTTCCTGACATTCCTAGAGACTACCAATCATGGGAAAGCCTGAAAATGACTTCTTAGGAGTTAATTTGGATTAATGCTATTGGTTTGCTACTATCAGGAGAAAACTGGTCCCTGCTGGTCTCTGATATGGCTGTTTATATGGGACTCACTGAGTGGTGTAGTAGCAATTTTGCTGAAAAACTCTTCAGGGCCTTTGTGCAACTTGGCTTTCTATTGTATCCTACTGCTATAGGTTCTATCCATCGTATCTACTAAGAGAAGACAATAGCAAGTGTACCAAGCCCATAAACATCTTGGATAGTACTGCATCTCAAGAAGCAGGATGGGACTAGTGCTACTCTTAAGCTTCTTGTCTGTGAAAGAACAAAGTGCACTTTAAATTATTTTCGCATACCATTCCTTTTCCACTGCATTTAAAGTGTTGAATTCTGCATTCCTGCCTATCCTAAGCGTTTGTTGCTTCAGTTACTCTGTAAGTTGATTACATCTTGCACTTTCAGTTTGGATTGCTGTTTAAGTTCATTATTTATTGTACTTCCATTATCTTTTCATGATTTAAAGTTAGAAGGGATATGTCTGCATTCTAGTGGCAGTGGAGAATAGATTGGTCACATTTTGTTTTAAAAATCCCTGAGAAACTTTAGATTATGCTTATTGTGGTTGTTCAATGGTTCTCTGAGCCTATATAAGGGTCAGTAACCAAGAAAATGGTAAACGCTACTACCCAAAGGTCCTCTTCATAAAAATGGAAAAACAAGTAGTGTATAAACCGGAGACAGACCACCACAATGTAATAAAATAAGAACCAAGTTTATTAGAACAGATGAGCGCTTTCGCGTACTCCCAGGGTACGCTTCTTCAGATCTATTTTCATTACTGAAACTCTAGCTTTTTATACATTCAAAATCATTAATAACCTATAGCATCAATCAATCAATCAATTAATTAAATCATCATTATGCAATTAAACATGTATCTTGGTAATTTGAAGCCAGACTTATTGAATAGCAAATGCAACTTCAGTTAAAGTCAGCAATTCAACCTTCAAACCACTGTATTTAAATACATTCTATTAACTGCCATAAGGCTTAGTACATGAAATGTAATATATCAAAGATAAAAGCAGAGATACAATGAAACAATAAAATCAAAATAAAATAACTATTAAAGTATAAAGTATGTGAAAAGTGTTCTAAAAGATGTGCATTTAGGAATGCAACAAATGTATCTGAAAGATCTTGCTCAGTTAAATTTGTGTGCTTCAAGCAAAGGTTTTATACTGATGAACTGATTAAGACCAGAGTCTTGATGTGCTCTTAATTTTAAAATCCATTTTAATTCTATACTTTCTAAATCATTGATGTTATTGCCCCTTCTCTTGTTAGGTACCTTAAATTTAAAATTATGACCTTTGTGGGACATACAATGTTTTGCTAAGGCATTTCTCTGATCTAATTTCTTGATGTCATAGATATGATTATATATCCTATCTTTCAGTCTCCTAGTGGTCATGCCTATATAAAAAGCATGACATTGTCCACAGTTTGCTAGATATATAAGGTCCACGTCATTGCATGAAGCAAAAAACCTAGGTTCAAATTTATATTTCAAAATAGGATGTATAAAAATTTGTTCTTTCGAAATCATGTTGCACATGTTACATTTGCCACATGCAAAAGTGCCAAACTTATTAAATGATCTGAAGTGCCTAACTTCTGGATAATTATGTTCAATACAGAATAACCTTTTTAAATTCTTGCTATTTCTGTAAGTAAAACTTGGTCTAGTTCCTATTATCTTCTTTATATCTGTATCAATTGTAAGTACATGCCATTTGTCAGATATAATCCTGGTTATGGCTTTGTTGTCATTAGTAAATCTGGTAATAAAGGTCACCTTGGGTTCTTTATTAACTTTGCCTAATCTTTTTTGATGTCTAAAGTTCAATTGATTAGCCTCTGACTTATCATTAAATATTAAATTCTTGGTGGCTCTAAATATCTCATGGTTATAGTCCCTTTCTAAAAATAAATGTTCTAATAAATATACTTGTTCTTTTAATATCAAAGGATCTTGACAGAGTATAGTAAGCCTAATGAACTGTCTCTTAACAATGTTATGAAATGTAACTCTCGGATGCATACTATTAAAATGAAGTAAGGTGTTCTTCCAACATGATTTTCTATGTAGAGATGTACTTAAATGGCCCAAAATATCTTTTTTGATGGTAATGTCTAGAAAGTTTAATGTATCATTGGAAAATTCCATAGTGAATCTAAAGAACTTAGTAGTAGATTCTAAATACTGAATGAATTCAGTTAAGTCATTTAAAGTTCCATTCCAAAAAAAAAATAGTATATAATCTACAAACCTTTTACATAATAATATCTTGGTAAAATATATGCTGTTGAAAAGAAATGATTTTTCCCAATGATATACAACCAAATTGGCATATGTATTTGCACATGGGGTCCCCATGGCTACCCCCCATCTCTGCAAATACAATATGTTATTGAATGTAAATATATTATTGGATAGAACCATATCTAACAAGGCACTGAGTAGTATTTGTTCATCAGTGGTAAAATTTGTATTGCCATTTAGTATTTCCCTAATCGCTTCTAAGCCATAACTGTTTGGGATGGAAGTAAATAAATTCTTAACATCCAATGTAACTAACAAACAAGCTTCAGGTAGACCATTTCTAAATGATGAATTCAATGTATCAAGAAGTTGATATGTATCCCTTAATATAGAGGGTATCTTCTGAATCAGTGGACTCAATTTCTTTTCCAAAAATAAAGAAATTGTTTCTGTTACCCATCCGTTGCCTACTACTGTCGGTCGCATTGGCAATGGAAAGGTGTTTCTGTGTACTTTGGGTAGACCCTTTATATAAGGTATACGTGGATGTTCTACTAAAAAGTACAAATATAGTTCATGATCAATTTGTCTACACATGAGGAAATCATAGAGATCATTATATATCTCTTTTATTACTTTATCTAACTTCTCATGATTAATTTCCGTGTAAGTCTCAGCATTGATGGTCATTTAATGTTGGTGCCAGGTGTTTATTTATTTATTTGTTGTTTTATGCCTAGTTGTTTTTATGCCTAGTCGATTTTATGGTGTTCTTAAGATCCACTTCTTAGTAACTTGCAGTAATACTTGATTGAAGCAGATACATGTGTACTTTTTTAGCTTTATTATATAAGGTTACACATTGTATTTATGACAATAGTCCCTATATGAATTAGTATTAGTATTTAAATGTTTTTAGAATATTTGCACGCACGTTGCTCAGTGACGTTATTACATCAATAACCAATGAGATGCATAAGCATATTATTTAAAAGACTGTTGGCTACTTTAGCATTGTCTGATGAAGCCGAATGGTGAAAGCGCTTACTTTTTAATAAAATTGGGCTGTGGAAAATAGTCCTAGATATGACTCAGTTAATAATGATAGCACACAGCCAGGAGATCCCTCAGCCAATCTATCAGTGAGGTGCTGGACTTGTTACAGAGGCTCATCAGCTAATTGGTTGTAGCATACAAAATCCTGGACTGAAGTACAGGTAGGTCTAGACTGGAGTCCCACTCTTACTATTGATGGCCATACTGGGCATGGTCCTGCACTTAGCTTCTGTCAGCCTATGTCTGAACCCACATCTGACTACAGAACTGGGATGTACATATATCCCTTTTCCATACAGACAGCTATGTACACCTTAATGGTCTATCCCCACCCCCATCAGGCATTTTTACCCCCATCTATCCATATGTGGTACATATAAGATTTATCTGGATCTGTTGACTGTGATACACATAGAGATATATAGGTAACATGTACAAATATATCAGTTACATTGAGGCAGAGATGGGAAGACAGACAGCCAAAGAGAGAGAGAGAGAGAGACAGAGAGACCCTGAAAGGCATAAAATAATGTACTGCAACAGCCACATGTACACCAATTTTAACCAGTGGCATGTGCAAATACTATGGTGAGGACCATTGTGTAATAGTAGGTAGGGAAGGGTTGTAATCTCACATCAGTCACAGTGTGTGTGTGTGTGTGTGTGTGTGTGTGTGTGTGTGTGTGTGTGTGTGTGTGTGTGTGTAGAATACACATGCCCAACAGGGCTATGTGTGTATAATGCTCCCCTTATTTTGACCCTGTGACTACTGTCCTCCACAGCAGTGGTCTCCCTGTCAGCAGCTATTGATGTCATCCTCCCCAACAGCACTGCCAGACACTCTCTCCATGTGAACTCCTGTGGCTCGTGTGATAAGTCCATACAGCTATAGTGGAAACAGTTAGATAGGTAGTGATTCAATTCCCAACAATGCCAACTGAGTGAGTGTGTGTGTGTGTGTGTGTGTGTGTGTGTGTGTGTGTGTGTGTGTGTGTGTGTGTCTGTGTCTGTGTATGTAAGTATATGCACTTGTGACTTTGTGTGTTTCCTGCCTATGTGTGTGCAATGCCAATGCATTTTCAGGCCTGTTCCACCCTGATAACTCTCCATTGCCCTACTGTACATGGCCTGCTGATATCACCCACCTTAGATACAGCATTGGACACTCTGCAGGCATATAAGCTCCTATGGCGCATGTGTTATGTATGTAGCACTGTAGTATATACAACTAGATAGGTAAGAGTTCTAATCTCAAGACTGCCAACTGTGTGTGTCTGTGTGTGTGTGTGTGTGTGTGTGTGTGTGTGTGTGTGTGTGTGTGTGTGTGTGTGTGTGTGTGTGTGCGTGTGTGTGCGTGTGTGTGTGTGTGTGTGTGTGTGTGTGTGTGTGTGTGAAGCATATACCTTGTGGGTTGGTTATACTATTTTGAGGCCTGTTCTGCCCTGCTGACTCCCCCATTGCATTAATTTACAGGGCAAGTCGATGTCATCCACCTTAGATACAGAATTGGACACGCTGCAAGCATATCAGCTTTGTGGTGTATGTGATATGTACTTAGCACTATAGTACATTGAACTAGGTAGGTAGGGGTTCTAATCTCACAATTGCACACTGGGTGTGTGCGTGAAGCATATCCCCAGTGGGCGTGGGTTGGTTATACCATTGTAAGGCCTGTTTCACCCTGCTAACATCCACATTGCATTAATTTACAGGGCTTGCTGATGTCATCCACCTTAGATGCACTGCTTGACACTCTGCAGGCCATACCTCTCAACTGTATGCAGTTTTGCAGAATGCCCAGATGATTGCATCATATATTTCATCTGTGTATCATAAAATTATGGTATCCTGGCAAATCATTAATAAAGCATTAAGAGCTGAAGTCAGAAAATAATGACAGACATCTGAGTGTCAGACTTCATTCCCTTCACAAAAGTAATGGTAATAAGAAACCTGTCACTCTATCACTTATCTAAGTTTGTCAAAGCAATATGTAAAAACTGTCCCTATGTTAGGGCTTGTATCCCCCAATTATTGAAGGCTTTGTCAACATGTATTGTTCTAACAGGTTGAGAGGTATGCCCCAGGCATATAAGCTCTGTGCTATATGCAATAAGGACATAGCACTATACTACATATGACAAGATAGGTAGGGGTTGTAATCTCAATACTGGCAGCTGTGTGAGTGTATGTGTCTGCATATGCATATCATCTTTTGCAACATGGCTGTTTTGCCGGTGTGTGTGTGCAATGCTTAACCATTTTGTTTGCCTGTGCCACCTTGTTAACTCCACCATCACCAACCTATTCATGGCCTACAGTGGTCATGGAGCTTAGATGCAGAGTTACACATTTTCAAACAGAATAGCACTGTGGTGCATGCAATATGTACAGTGGGTTATACTGTACATAACTAGATAGGTAGGTGTTGTAATGCAAAAACTGGCAACTTTCTCTGCATGACTGTTGGAATGCATGTCCCCCTGCAGCAGTGTGTGTGACACAGTTATACCATTTTAAGTGCCTGTTAACCCCCAGTGGCAAACTTTAGAGCACCTGCAGATGTCAACCACCTGAACAGTACTGGCAGACACTGCAAAACTGCATAAGCTCCATGGTTCATGCGCTATGTATATCACACTATCTTATGTATAACTAGCCAGGTAGGGGTTATACTATCAACAAGGGCAGTTCAAGAGTGGGTGTGTGCATACGTATGTATATCCCCTTGCAGCAGTGTGCCTGTGTTAAGGCCACAAACATATCTGTCGACCCCTTACAGAAAGACATCTGGAGAAAGCCATACAGAAAAGTGGGACAAAGCCCAAATATTAGGGTCAGTCTTTAAATATTACTCTGACAAACATGCAAAGTAGATAGCATGACAGGTTGTGCATTCACATGCATTTTCTGAAGGGTATGAAGTCTGACAGGAAAATATCTGTCTTTATTGTGTAACATAAGTCTTTAATGATTTCAAACTATTTTGCCAGAAAACTGCAATGTTTTGCCAAATGGAATAAAAATATGTGGCAAACATCAGCACATTCTGAAGATGTCTGTAGAGGTGAGAGTTAATGCCACCTCCTGTCCCACCCTGCAGGTTGCAGTCCATGTTTAGCCAGGTGTGACCTGTGAAACAACATAAACAATACTGAGGTCACCAGAGTGTAGGACAACACACATTTTCTAAGGTTGCCTACTACTTGCATAAAGCAGTTCTTTCACATTAGAAGCACCTTACTGGTCTGAGAACTAGCATAGCCTATGGTAATGTGACACAAAGAAGCTGTCATATTGGCAAACCAAGGGAAGTCCTGTCTGTTGCAATTGCTGTGGGTTATGGCATGGCCTGCCAAATGTCACAACACTACAAGACGTGTCCCACATTCCACATTTGATAAGGTGGCAACCCTACTCTGTGTTGCCTGTGTGTCTGAAATATGTAGACATAAGTATGCTCTGTGAGTAGCTTCCGCCCACAATGACCCACATCTATGAAGGCATGAAATATAACTGCCATCTCCCACATATGTAGGTACTGCCAAAAGCTGTGGCAACTGTCAGTAGTGTGCTGTCTGACATTGACCCACAAACTGATGTTAACACACTGCAATGGGTTCATACAGCAGGTATGAAGTGGTGGCCAGGTCCTGGCCTCCATCTGAATGCAGAAAGCAATACCATCATACCATATGGCGAGGACATGGACCCACTATTTCCCACATCAATGGCAACCCCATAAACACACAAACTGCATTGACAGACCTGGCTACCCAGGTTGATAACACTGTTGCATTTGGCTATTAAGTAGTGGCAGTGGTCAGAAAAGGCTTGGAGATGGTTCCCCACATAGGTAAAGGGACTGCATCCAGACAAAAGGTGGACATTAACTCTGTATAGTCCTCAGTCAGTACAACAATACATTAGCTGCATGGCCATTCTGGTATGTACCTATGCAGATATCTGCATCAAATTGCCCAGAGGCAAATTTTGCAGAAGACTGCAAACTAGGAGCTATAATCAAAACTCCTAATGATGTGGACATACTACAAAAGGGCCTCACTGAGACAGATGCCTGGTGTCAAAGCCATGGCGTGAAGCTCAATGTCAAAAAGTGTATTGTCATCCCCTTAGGTAAAAACTCTGTACCCATGAACTACCACATAGCTGGTAGCTACTTAACGCTGAAAATGTAATAAGAGACCTTGGGATACAGGTGGACAGTAGTCTTTCCTTTGATAATCACATTACCACAGTGGTCAGGAAATCCTTATATGTGGCTCACCTCATCACAAAAGGTTTCTCATCCAGAAAAAAATAGGTCATTGTTCCCCTCTACTCATCTCTCATTAGACCTATGATAGAGTACAATGCCCCTTTTTGTATGTACCTCACAAGACATCTACAACAACTGGAAAGGCCACAGAAATACCTCACAAAGAGGATTACTGGCCTCAAACAGATGTCTTACACAGACCATCTCAAAAAACTCCAGCTTTACTCCGTCACATATCGCCTACTCAGAGGCGATCTCTGCCTAATATACAAAGCTATGTCAAACCCAGAGTTGTATGACATGCTCCACTTAAAGAAATCCCAATCCCTCTGAGCTACACACTCTAGGGACCTAAACTTTGTCACCACAATAAACAGAACATGCTGGAGGGATAGATTCCTGAGACTTCCCATACTCTGGAACAGACTACCTATCTATGTCAAACAGAGCTCCTCATTAGCACTCTTCAAGAAAAATCTTGATGACTGGATGGGAAATAGGAAATTCACCCCAGGGATCAATTCTGTGGCTCTGCTCGACAGGGGCACAGGAAGATAATTTTCTTGGGTGGCGAAAGCCAGGGTACATTTTTGGCTAGGCTTATATAGGCCCTAGGGCCAATAGCCTAGTACCTACCTATGAACCTATGGAATGGCTATGTTAATACCCACAAAGGTTATCCACGGCCTTCAACACCTTTTCCATGCAGACAGCCTCAAATCAGTACTGCTCCATTCAGTATCATGACAGGTTGTCCACACATAGGCTGTGGCATGCCTAGATGGCAATGTTGTGCTCAGACCTTCACCAGCTGTCTCATATATGTCAATATAACTGTGCACATTACTGGCATGACAGGCTTGAATCACATACGAGACAGCAAAAAAAAAAAAAACAGCTGGAAAGACAGGTTTGTCACCTAGAGGCTGCTCTGTCTCAGGAATGCACTTCCCAAACATGTCAAATAGAGTGCCATCCAGACCCTTATCAACTGCATCAAGGTTGAGTGATGGGGAAAAAACATCTGTCCCAGGGGTTCAAAGTGTGTCCAGCGATGCCAGGAGCAACAGGTGCTGATCGGTGATTCTGCTTGGAATAAAGTACTGGCTAGGCTTGTAAGGGACTCAGGGACAGTACTCTAGTAATCTCCTCTGTACCTATGAACCTGTGATCCTACATAACTCCCAGGTGACGTGTCAAGAGTAGCATGCTGGGTCTAGGGGTTTGCATGAAAGGTTACACTGGCTGCCCCCATTGTCACTCACACACTGTTCCATACATATGCACTTAGGTAAACATGCACATATACAACCAAAGATTGTTAATGAAAAGGTTTCTGCATTGCCACTCCACCATCCTGAGCTCCCGTAATGGCAGCAGCTCACCACAACTTACACACACAGATACCTGGAACAGAAACAGAATAAGGTCTGTGAGACAACAGTCAATCAGCAGTACTAACATCAATAAAGCATCATGGCACAAAGGTATGTACACTTTGATGTGTATGCATGACAATTGCCAGCAGACAACATCTTACAGGGCATAATGCTACTACACTACAAACTGCCATTATCTGTATGATATTCACCCTGTGCATCAGACACATCTTAGCATGTCCCTGCATCAATGGTATGGATAACAGGGATGTGGCACAAGTATCATCACATGCACAGGTTGTGTTGTGGAGTTGCCAGAGGCCTAGACTGAGCTATACAGTTGACAGCATGTTTGAGTGTGTGTGTGGAGGGGTGCTATTCAGCTGGGTGCATGCACACAGTCAAGCCATGTAGTAACCCTACATGAGGATATGTTGGACAGCTGTAGGCCATACATGGCAGAATGTACAGTTTACAGTCTCTGGCCATGAACATGGGAACTGGTTCTGCAACACCATGCCCAAGGCCAAATGCAGTATTACTTCCTGATGGTGACCACTGTCTGCTGGGTCTGTGCCCCTCATGGGACCACCCAGAACCATGTGCCTATGGCCTGCTACATTATGATGTGGACAGTACCATCCCCTTGGTAGCGCTGGTAGTGCTGCCACTATGGGAGAGTGACTGTGCATGGCCATGTGGGCTCCCAGCTGATGTTGTTGCTGACCTATGTCCATGTGTCTGACACCCTACTCCCACCACATGTTCAAGCACAGACACTGCATGGTTAAGGACTGAAAATGTTTCACCCCACCGTCTATCCATTAAATCAGCAAAATGAAGTAAGGCATCACCAATGCTGTGGAGGGAGTCATGCATGCCAGGCAGTGTGGCATCCATGACCCTGACCATCCATTTGTTGTATCACTCCCAACATGTGAGTGCCTCCATGATGTACAGAAAGATGCATCGGTTGACATGTGCTGTGACACCTCTGATAGGGGCTGGATGGGCAGCAGTCCTCCTTTGAGAACCCCTGTCAATCTGCCTGTGTGGGACATGGCCAGCTCTCTGGCTACAGCTAGTCTCTAGAGTCACAGATGCCATAGTCCCCAAACTCCCTTGCTCGATGCCATCAACCTCTGACTGCTCAATATCTGTGGCTGCTGGGGACTGGGTATGTGTGGGATGTCAACCAATGGGACAAATTCAGCCCCCAGGACCCCAACCTGTGCCTCACAATGGCCACCATCATTATCAGAGTCTGATGAGACACTGATATCAGGTTGTTAGTGGGACACACTCCAACCCCCATGGTCACCTGTGAGGGGGACAACAACATGACTACATGAATTCCTACACTATAATGTTTGCTGATCCACACACACACCCACACACACACACACACACACACACACACACACACACACACACACACACACACACACACACACACACACACACACACACACATGTGAGGTGCCTCAAAGGCATTATTCAGACCACATCTTCTGACTGATGCCATGCACAACACACAATCAGACCACAACATGTCCAGTTAATGTTGCTAGTACTATACATCTGTGAGATACATAAGTCAGAGTGTGTAATGGACCTTCACCTAACACACAGTGCACCCGTTTACACAATAGTAATGCACCCCTGTATAGCAGAGTGGCTACACCTATACAAAACTATGTGCTGATATGTAACAGCTCCTGCAAATATGCTACTGTGATTACCAATGTGATGCACTGCAGTGAACACCACCAGAACTAAACATGCATGTATTGCAATATGGCTAAGCTTAACAGTTGTGTGCATGGCAAACTGGTAGCCCTTAACATGCCTAAGGTATAGGTGAGCCATAACATGACAGTTCCACACTCACCGGCTACAGATGGATGTTACCCAGCCACACCAGCTGTACCTATGGATTTGTAGGGGGGAGGTGTTGTCAGCACACATACATGTAACATTGGTACAGGTTAATATGTGCATTTATCAACATGCACAGTACAAGCTGTGATACTACCCAAATTGCAGACATTCACAATATCTGTGCACATGTGTGTATTACAAAACCCCACCCAAAAATGCAGACTGACCTGACATATGCATACAGGTATGCATAGGCAGCCACTATGAATGCTACAGTATTAGAGTGATGAACACTGGAGGCTTAACTGAACATTCCTCAGCTGTGGAATTTGTGCCACCCACCTCCATGACACATGTACTGATGATTTCCTGTGAGCTGGTAGCTGAACCCAGGTTTGCCAGGAACTCCTCTGTGGCTGAGTGTGGTGGTTATGTAGCAGGCCCTCCCCCTGTGTCAACATGGTCCCTGGCCACAGTGGCAGCCCTTTGCAATGCATAGTGCATGAGATCAGTAGCACTATGTTGGACCTGTTCATAGCTCCTGTCCCAGTGGCCTACATTATTCACTGTTGATACCAGGTCTGCCCGCAGTACAGTGAGTTGTTGCTGGTTATAGTGACTCCTTGACAACAGCACCCAGTGATGGAGTCTCAGGACATCAACAATTGCAGCGGTCTCAGGTTCTGAGAAGGATGGGTTGTGACATCTGTACATCAAACCTGAAAGGCATGAACAGGGGAACACATCACAGGACTGCATACATTGATCACCATTATGTACACACCCTGCACATCCACTTTTGCCAGCACTATCCACCGCTAACCCTCACATCATACCCCACCATCTATCAGCACAGTATGTCTGTGTGTATCGGCAACTAGTGGCAATACAGCAAGCATTGCCAACCTGATCATGATACTTTATGCTACTTGCTGCATGTGCTATGAGGTGTTGCAATGCATGTGCCTGTTGTACCTATTACTGCTTGTTCATAGCCTGTTTATATGTTCTGCTGTGGTGTCAGCCTCCTACTGTATTAGCAATCACCTGGTCTGTAGGCCCAACCCTCGGGTCTCCCTGGCCTTCCTTCCTCAGATTCTGGACTATATGGCTGAACAATGTCCTACAGTTTCCGCAGCCAGTGTGGTCAATATGGGTGTCCTGGCAGTGTGTAGCACCTGCCTCATATAAATGGGTGGACAGCCATCTACAAACACCATTAATTAACACACTGTGTGAAAGATGCAATGACAGTAGGGACCTGTAGTCCATGCTCTCTCCCTGTCAAGGCCACATATCTGTCCCCAATAAGGTTGCCAACACAATCAGTACACCTCACACACCACCCACACCTACACACACAAACATCTGCAGTGGTCCTCGACATACAAATCCACAAATAAAGGGGATCTCTGAGGCAAAGCCACAAATGAACACCACAGCCGTACACAGCAAATACCACACACCTGTGTCTCACAGCCACTCTGGCATCAGTCCATGTCAAATATGTTACACATAGGGGATTCCAGTGGAGACACACTGGTGTGCTTTTCACCTGGCTGTGTATGTGGATGGTCATAGTTACTTGTGTGTCACGTGACATACTTCCCCATATTGCATGTGCATTGCTGTCTCACCATCAGGTACTGTCATGAGTCTGTCACAGTACATGGTGTGCCTGACCTGACATGTACATCCCTGGACTATATGCAGTGAGACATGAGTGATCACACTGGTTATGTGTCCCAGGCAGGTATGTTCCTAGCCTTATGCATCATTATGCTGTCACCCAGACCGATGCCACAATACAGTCAGGGTATGATTGCCCTTAACATGTGCTCATTCATCCTGTGATATTCCAGGGGTTCCAGTACCTGTGAGTCTAGGATGATAATCACACAGACCATGGTTCAAAGCTACAGAGATCACCCCAGCCTACCTAGTCAACCATCCTATCATACATTCAGAAGCCAAAGTGTAGTCAGTAATGCCATGGGACATGAGGCTTCTGTATATATGAGACAAATGCACACTTCCATGCTGTACAGGCAGTAAGATGCACAGGGGACACTGCAGGGGTAGTTCACCATTGCTAGCACACACCTATTCAAATCATAGCTAGCTACCGGCCACCACATGTGACCAGGAAGCCCATTCTACCTATATGGACCTCATCAACTGTATTAGGAGCCAGGTCTGTACCCTGATTCTGGGTCAGTTGAATGACCCTAACATACATTGTAAGATGTACCCATGCCAGCACACAAATGGACAGAGAGCCATCAACAGTGGAAGTACAAAAAACTTGGTGCGGCCAGGGGCTACCCCCACATGAAGTGAATGTGTATTGCAGTTGACATTACACAACATGGGTTACCACTGCAGCATCCCTACAGTGTCATCCTCTATTGCACAGCATCCATCATGTGGTCACATTTGCAGTTACCATCTCCCAAAATACCCATCTAGCTAGGGTCAGCCATACATACACCTCAAATGTGGAATACGGAATACATCCTCCTGGGGGGGGTATTCACAGCCTCACAATCCCCAACCCCTCATAAAAGACTGGCACCAGTATCAACACATACACATAAGTGCTATATGTGTATTTGTATAGATGCATCTAGTCAGGTATACCCAACAGGCCTACATCATCCTCTGCTAGGATATGTACACCTGTTTGGTGAACATCTGCAATACATACTGTCCATAACAGGGATGACATACCGCTGTCCGAGAAAAAGTAGGGGCAGGTTCCCATTTTGGAGCAAAGTCTCCTTAGCATATACATGACAATGGGATCAGTACTGCAAACATGCACAACTACCGCCTTTGTCCCAACTGGTTGATGGATGGCCACTGTTGCCCTTTTAGACTAAGGTGGGGCTTCTCCCACTCAGTCACATGATAGACCCTGCAGCCTAACTAGGCTGTTCTGCAAGGTCATAGCACAGTTTATCATGAACCTCATTAACATGGCCATTGGTGACCTGCACACACTCCATCATGCACATTTTGGCTTTGTCAAGGAAGCGTTCCTTTCTGTTACACTCGGTTGACCTCTGTCACACAGTCACCAAAGCCATGGATGGGGGGGTGCAATGAAAACTGTCTACCTTGACCTAGATAAACTCTGTGACAGTATGACTCACATGGCCATTATAGATATAACACTCCCAAGTATGCATCACACCATATGTTACCATAGGGGTAGCACACAGGTACACTGACTTGACCCACCTATTCCACATAAGGAAATTCACCTCAAGCAGTTGACCATAACTAGGTGTGTAACCTTTTGTTCCATGTTTGGGCCTCTGTTATGTATGATATACACTTCTGAGGTGCATGTAACAGCCATTAGCCTATGTCCAGTCATGTCTGCATGCTGTGTGCCATCACCACATTCCCTAGTGATGTGGACTTCTGCCTAGGAGGGTCTCACACAGATAAATGACTGTTGACAGACACATGGCCTCAGGTCGCATACCAGGACATGCAGTGTCAACCCCTTTGGAGAGAGTGATGTCCCCACATATTATCACAGTACTAACAACATCCTAAGCATGCAATCAGTCATGAGGGAGCTGTGGACACAGGTCCTTGGCAACCTGACATTTCAAGACAATATTGCTTCCATTGGGAGGTAAACCTTTTGGTATATCATCAAGGTACATGGGGTATAAACATCCCCATATTCCCACCAATGAGACACATTATTGTGTATAATTCCCTATTTGTCATTAACATCACACAGCACATGCAGCAGCTGGGGACATCACAGAGGTTCCACACCAGGGGATACCAGAGCATCAAACATCTACCATATACCAATAGGTTATAAGGCCAACCCTCTACCCAGTTTCATACATACTCCTCAGGGATGACCTCAGTGTGGCATGCAAGGCAATCATGGACTCCACATTGCTCGGACTGTTGCATGAGTATAACTCATGCTCCAGTCTGTTAACACATACATACACACACACACACACACACACACACACACACACACACACACACACACACACACACACACACACACACACACACACACACACACACACACACACACATGCTGTCAACCTGCAGTGTGACATGAACTGGGTATGTTGACAGCTCAGATGTGTGTCCCACACAATCACCCTGTGGTGGAATGGGCACCCTGTCCACATCAGGCAGGGTAGCTGTTTACACCTTTGCAGGCATAACCTGAATAACTGGATGGTTAACTGCACATACAGCCTTGGGACACCACCTGTGTCCCTGTTAGAGTGGAGCATCAGGTACTGCCTTGAATATAGATGGGCTAACATCTGGCCTATGCATATGACTGCTCAGGGCCCATAGTCTCGTAACCACATATGTTACCAGGAATACCAAATATGTCCTGATTGCTGAGACAGACTGTGTTGTTATGTGTCCACACACATGACTGCCATCAACTGTTGGGTGTCCCCTATCGGCAACATTACAGTACCATGTCTTCCAACCCACATCGACAAATAGATGAGTGGTAGTACAAGTGCATGTGGACATTCCAGCAACATATGTGCTACACAATAACTGAGAGCAGTACGTATGTAGTGTAGGGTGTCCTCCTCGTAGGTGTCTGACATCTGCAGTACCCAAATGTTTGTGGAATGTGTACAGGTGCCTGATAGATGTAGATCCCCTGCGAGACAAAGGTGGATTTACAGACACCAGTTGGACAACATGTGTTGGTTATCCCCAGAGTTTGGTGAATGTGTCAGTGACATGCTGGACCCCTTAGAGCACAGTAACGGTACATTAATATCTGTTACTGTATTCATTCCCTTACATTGTATGCTCAATATGTACGCACTGCTGCTGAGGCATAGCCAGTGCCCCCCCCTACTAGTGCCTATAACCTGCTGTCCTGTACCAGGTATGCTAGCCATAGGGTCAGGCAATGAGATACAGGTGTGCAGTACACAGTGAACTAGCCAGAGTACATCAGGAACAGTCAGGGACGCCTGGACAATCTTTGAACCAAGCCTGTATGACATTCACAGACTGAGAGGGGCTCACTGACGGTACACGATGGGATATGCCAGCTGTATCCACCAGCACTTACTGTCAGTATTGCACAACAGACAATCCAGTAGCAGTCATATGTGAGCTGACCATTGATGAGGTGATTCACCAGCCATTGCTATGATCAATGTCACTGCAGACAGAGCCATAAGGGATGGCCGTAGGTGCTGGACATCAGACTTACTGCAACATGTCAGTCCAAAAAATGTTGAGACCTACTGTTTAAATTCCTATGTCCCATGACTGCACCCCCCCCCATCTTCATTCCATTACATGTTTAATTATATGACATACCTGGTATATTGCTGTACTCTTTTGTGAGATGAAATCCAGTTGTAGTCTCCTAGAGACTCATAGTCTGTCTTCATGAAGAAAGTGTCATTTCTGTTTGGCATAGGCAGCAGCTTGCATTTTGTAGGTAATACTCATGAACAGGTGATTAACTGTGCACCAGTCTGTGACTCCCACTTGCTAATTGCATCCAGAACAGCTGGGTTGCACTGCCATTAACCAAAGGCATGGGAACACAGTCCTATAATTAAGGACTTCATGTAGGTCTTGACCCATTTCCTGGCCTGTGAGGAGGACATTATCGAGGTGTGGGAGCTACAGCATCACAGAGGGTATGTAGAAATACTGTTCGCTGCTTGGATTTATGTGTTATGCCCACAGTTTTGCATGCTATGTTTGGCCATTGTTAACAGAGTTTGTGCTCATAGGGTTGGGAGGGCGGCCTAATGGTTAAAGTGTTTGCCTTACAAATATGAAGTACAGGGTTTGAGTCTTACAAGGGATAATTGGCTAGGATTAAAATGGCTCACAAGGGCAGTTAGCCTAGTACGAACCTATAATTTTGTAGCAGGTTGCTAATTATCAATGTGTGCTGGGCTCAGTAAAGAGACAGGCAGATGTGAGTGCCATACATCCTTTTTATCTGAATGTGCATGCTGCTTCAGTTGATGCTAGTCTATCAGCTTTGTATGTTTATATGGGGAGACTGTGAGGCATGTCCTTGTCACTTGAACATTCCTCCTCAACCCTTTATGTATGGGTGTTGTGTGGATGTTCTGTTCTAGGTGTTTGGGAGGTATGGTAGATCTTTAGCAGGTAGCTGAACATACAGCTGCATGCATGGCAGGCTGCAGCTGCTGCATTCTGTACTGGGGATAGTGAAGACACTGGGGGACAGAAAGCTATATATGTCAGTGAGAGAGCAGTGTCAGCTCTTGTGTCACAGCATGGCCAAGGTGAGCATAGCCATTGCAGTCCAGGTGAGGCATGTGCCTCTGGTACATCTGCTAAGTAGTAGTACCATCTAGAGAGTGGTAGGGGAGGTTTAGAATATGTATTGATATTTGTGACATGTATCCCACCATCCAGGCCTTTGACACTCTACTGTGAATGGCAGTGACTGTGGTAGCAGCAACCAGGTTTGCTTGACATAGCAGGGCTCAGTTATTTCTATGTTGTATTGCCAAACATGTAGTTATTGTGCAACAGACTGGGCTGTGGGCCAGAACTGTAGGTGTCCAGATGTCAAACATTCTAGGAATGTTACAGAAAGAGCTACGGAGTAATTATTATGGGAAGTGTATTTGTAAGACATATGTGCATGCATACAGTTTGTTACACAGGATTGGCATGAACATGTGAGTTTGGATGGCAATGATGTGTGACACTGACCTGTCTCTCATGCTTTTGGCTGCCTTGCCAGTATATCAGCATACAGAATATGATAACAGCCATGCAATATGTAGGTGACACAACTGTGGACATTCTGCAACAGTCTGTGCAGTTGTCAGCTGTACTTGATATTGTAGGCCTCCCATCAATCCATCAACATGTCTTTGGCTGTGTACTGGTTCAGTGCCTGCATCACAGACCCAAGTATGCTGTCATTTATCACATTACATGTAGAAGTACTGTCACTGGTACTCAGGATATCTTTGTAACAACACCAGTAATTCCCCAGAGTTGAGTTGGCCTACTGGTGTATTGCAGTGAACTGTAGTTCAGAGTGTCCTGGGGCCAATACTTGGCAGGGATGTCATTTTTTCCTGTTACATGACTGTACTGCATGATATATTTTGAAAAGCAGTAGCACTTTTCCAGAGGTGGTTTGGCCTAGTGGTGTGTTGCTCTGACTGTAGTTCAGAAGGACCTGGGTTCAATACTTGGCAGTGGTGTCTTTTTCCCTAATGTTATATGACTGTACTGCATGATATATTTATCAAAGCAGCAGTATTTCTACAGAACTCAGTTGGCCTAGTGGTTTGTTTCTCTGACTTTAGATCAGAGGGTTTCTGGGTTTGAGGCTTGACAGCACTGCTTTTTTTGTTGCTGGGCAGAACAGTGTCTGACTCAGCTAAGGTGATTAATGTGGTTTTAGGCAGGTTTGCATGGTTTTGTGCC
Organism: Protopterus annectens; assembly: GCF_019279795.1. Lineage (NCBI taxonomy): Eukaryota > Metazoa > Chordata > Ceratodontiformes > Protopteridae > Protopterus > Protopterus annectens. Next base: position 1,930,170,464 of record NC_056726.1, read on the forward strand.
ACGATGCCAAGTGGAGCTTACCTCTGCTTAGCGCCTCTTATTCCAACTTAAACCCACGCTATTTTCAAAAAAAAAGAAAAAAGGGATGATAGAAAAGTGGTGAAATGGGGGCAAGCAGGGGAAAACAATATGAAAGGCAGCTAGGGATGTGGCAACTGCTTAGCATTGGTTAGTAGTGTGCAAACCCACTTAGCGGATCTGAGGGCTCCTTAAACCTAAAGTGTCCAAACCAACTAAGCAGAGCTGTGTGTTGCTAAGTACTGCTAAAACAGGTCCTGTTTGAGCATTGCTTAGCTTGGCTTAGCAGTGCTTAGCAAAATGTAGCTAAGGGCAAACAAGATTTTTACATAATAAAAAAATATGTATTAACATTGATTACTCATTATTGCTATTTTAGTATTACGTATATGTATTTTACTTTACATGACCTCACCTTATGTACTTTAATTACATTACCTTGCGGTGTGACTGTACTATATTGGACACTTGTGTTTAACTGAAGGTTTTCACCACATATCTCCACTGACGCTGGGATTCTGGACCAGCTGCACTAACCTGGTTAGCAAACCTCAATAACTACATCAGTAAAAAAAAAAAAAAAATATATATATATATATATATATATATATATATATATATATATATATAGAAATGCTTTCTAATGTAAAAGCTGAATGGCCTGCTTGCATATTAGAACTGTGCACCTACTGCACACAAAGCCATAACTTTAACCATTCAGCTAACTTGGCTGTGATACCTTCAGCTATACATCTCTATATAGCTTTTCATTACATTTAAGCACTGCTGAGCACAGCACCATACAAACCCACTCAGCTATGCTTAAATGTGACCTTTTGAATAACAATTAAAACCATTGGGTTTCTATTTCTAGATGTCTGCCACATGCTTATTGATAAGTGCCATGCCGCACAAACAGACAAATAAAAAAAAGAATTAAAAATAAATAAATAAAAAAGTCAAAATCACATTTAATCATTTAATTTTAGAGGCGTACAACACTTTGACAGTGCAGGGTGTGTGTATGGACATTGTAACACACCCCCTTTGTGAAATAACTTAACAATATTGTAAATAAGTGTCTTAGGACACTTTCTTTGAACATTTAGTGCCATACAGTAATTTGACATTGCAGGGGCTGTGTTATGGACACTGCAACACACACCCTCTGTGAAATATATATAAACATTTGTAAATAAGAGTCCAAGGACACTTTACATTAATGTTTTAGTGCCGTACGGCACTTTTACAGTGCAGGGGGTGTTACACATCTCCGAGCACTGTAACTCACCCCTAGCACTAATTCAGTAACCGTGTATATGGCTGTCCCTCAGTAGTTTGCCTTCATGAATATGCAAGGGGCACTGCTGAGGGGGAGCTGCAGACATGGACACTGTTCACTCTGTGTGGGACTTACATTATTCCTACACAGTGTTTATTATATCTGGGAGCATCACTTTTCTTTGAGTGTTTTACTATTTTTTTCTTTTGATGTCCATCCATTTCTGGTAGGGTTGCCACCCCTCCATTTTTTTTCGGGACTATCCGGAAATCAAACTAATTCTTCTGTAGTCTGGAAAACACTGTACAAACTCCGGTATTCTGTTTCAAAAAGGAAACAGACTATCAGAGTTTGTAAATCGACTGATTTACTCTGTTTTTTTTTTTTTTTTTACAAAAAAGCATAATAAATCAGCTGAAAGCAGGCAGCAGGAATGGAAATAGAGGGTATTCCACGCTGAGTGATGTCATTGTGACATCACAGAATGGGCAGAACGTGGGCGGGGAGGGGGTGGGATGGGCAGGGTTAATGCTGATGTGTGGGATGTGGCTTTACTCCAGTTTTAGCCACGATGAAAGGTGGCAACCCTAATTTCTGGTTGCTTGTCTCTTCAAACTAGTTAAAGACCAGCCCATTTCTTCAGTTTTGTCTAATGTTTCAAGTGTATTTCAAGTTTTTGACCATCAGGAAGAAATATTGGGATTATAACTGGAAAGATTAGTTGGGATTTCACATTCAGTTTGTTTAAACTTTTTATGAATGGGGTGCAAGCTTTCCTTTAGGTCATAACAAAAAATTATAGTCATTATCAAACCTGGTAGTGTTTTCTTTTATTGTTATTAGAGAATTTTCCCAAGCAGTTTTCAGCACCAGGTCTTCGTCTTGACTGGAAAGGAATTTAAAAATAACTGACCTAGGAATGGGTGGGTTGTTTTTCAGGGAGGAATTCTAAAGAGATCTATGAGCCCTCTCTATACCAAAAGAGAGCACCAGGCAAGGTCTGAGTTGTAGGTAATCAGATATTTAGGTATTGTATTATATTGTCTCCTTCCTCCTTTTCTGGAATTCCATATATTCTGATGTTATTCCTTCAAGATCTACTCTCCAAATCTTCAGTTCTCTCCAAAAGCAAAGGTATTCTATTTTAGAATAAATTCTGTATCGTTTTCATTTTCTGTCATTCTTCCATCCAAGTCATTTACTGCCTACTGTAATATTGAAATCTGTACTGATTGTTGCTTTATAACTTCATTTGACAGATCCATTTATTTCTTATAGTCACCCATTACATTGTCCATTTTTTATTTCCAGTTTATCCATTTTAACAGAAAAATCCTGAATGCTACTCAGAAAAGATTGTAATTTCTTCTTAAGTTCTTCTGAGAATAAACTTTAGAGTGGCTCATATTATCAAAATACTTGATAAACTTCTGCCAGGAAAATGTTATACAAACATCATAAAATATGATATTTCTTTCCAAAACTGTTTTAAACTTGTTTGGATATCTCAAATTATAGTTGTAGAAGAGTATTTAAGTGTATCTTAAAAAATCCTGTCGGTAAACTGAAAAGAAGCAGAACAAAAATTAATGTTGCTAACTATTCATCTTCTTTTTGAACATTTTTCTAGTAAGTAATGAAACAAAACATATGAACCAATAATGACAAAACACATTTCAGAATATATCAACCCTAAAAGGTCACTCAAAAGTCTGTCATTACAATCCACCAATATCAGACAATATGCACAATATCTGCAGAAGTAAATGTCATCTGAATAATTCCACATTAAAGAGATATGTAACTAATGAAGAGGTTGCTTCTGGGAAACAGCTTTACATTTCAGTGTTTCATCTACAAATTCAGTGCCTGCCATCCTTGAAGAATAAACTGCCTATGTTACTTTAAAAATACTGGTAAGCTGGTAATATTGCAATATGTAATGGGCAGCAAGCTGACAATTTGTTCATAGTTACTGAGCATCTCATCCAAAGGAGGATACACACAGGAGTACATCAACCCCATCCACCCTTAAAGCGCACTACTGTATCAACAAACCATCCACATGGCGTGGGAGTAGAAGCCACAGCTTTCTGTCCCAAAGGCAACTAGGGTACCTGTGGTGCTGCTAAAACTGCTTTTATGTTTTTATGTATTTATTTAACATTTATTGACTGGGAAAGTCTGACTAGGACAAGCTTATTTTTAGTGGAGGCCCAGGGAGAAATGTTCCAGACGCATGTCTTTGGTACCCAGATGAAACCCACATGAATGCAGGGAGGACATGCAGACTCCAGACAGAAGGCACCCCAGCTAAAAATTGAACTGGAGAGCCTCTAGCTGTGATATGAAAACATTAACCTCTACACCACTGCACTGTTTTATTTTTCTAGCACAAACACTGATGGCCAATTGTTAAATGAAACAATTTCACATTGAAAACAAACTTAGCATGAGCAACAGTAAACTCCTCTTCCCTTGGAACACATAATTCCTTGAAAATGCATTTAAAATCACATTCCTTGAGCAGTCTGGTCATTGGTATAGAGGATTCAGGTTCTTGTTTCCTGTACAGGGTACAGGGTTTGAGTTTGAGCAGGTTAAATAGCTAACTTGTGATCACTAAGCAGGACATTTTACAAACAAACACACACATGCACACACACACACACACACACACACACACACACACACACACACACACACACACACACACACACACACACACACACACACACACACACACACACACACACACACACTCATCCATCCCTACCACCCCAATGCAAGGAATGTCTTGTTCCATGGCAGCAAGCAAGAAAGGAACATCTTGTCTACAATCAGCAGCAGGAATGCTTAAATCTGGTTGATATGCATGTGTCGATGCACACATAGATGCAGAGGGCATTCTTAAAAAAGAATGCTGTTGTTAAAGAAGAAATGTGGCAGCCTCCCTGGCCAGCAGGCCCTAGGCAAGTGCCTAGGTCATCTAGTGCTGGATCCAGCATTACCAAGAACACTAGATTGATGGGCATTGATGGTAGCCCAGGATGGTTCCATAATAGCATGAAACGTGGCACATCATTATCTCCGGAGTCACTATTTAACTATTGCTTCATGACAAACTTCATGACAAGTGAATGGAGGACTGCAACTGTTATCCCTCTGCACAAGGGCAGGCCATCTATGGACCCAGGTAATTGCAGAACCATACATCTGTTTAGTCTCATCTGGAAAGCCAAGAAAAGAATTAGCATGGAAATGAAAAACAATAACATAGGCAACCTTCAGACACTGAAGCCAACTCTATTTAGCTTCATCAAGAACAAATCATTCCTACTTAACCTGGTGGACTTCTTTGAGAAGGTCAGCAAAACAATGGATGAGGACAAAATGGTGCATAATGCCTAACTTGACCTGGCCAAGGCATTTAACACAATATCCACTTGGTCATTGTGGACAAACTCACAAAATTATATGTAACCCACTATGTCCCCACTAGATGGCAAGCTGGCTCACATATATGTCACAAGAAATTGGGAAAGTACTGACTACTTCCACAAAGAAGCCAGTGACTAACAGAGTCCTTCAAGATTCAGTGCTGGAGACACTCTTTTTGGCATCTATTCCTCTGAAGTCAAGCTCAGTATCAAGGACCTCTAGCTGCCAAGCCTGCAGATGATTGCAGGGTGCAGTCATAGACTGCCCCAAAGACACAACCTCCAATAAGGCCTGACTCAGACTAATAACTGGTGCCAGAGCCATCCCCTAATGCCCAATGCAAAGAAATGCATAATAGCATCCTTTGGGAAGACAGCTACTCCTGGAAACTACCTCAGTGATAATACAACCCTAAGTGTAGACCCAATAGTCAGGGATTTGGGAAGGCATGTGGACAGCAACCTAGCCATTTACCATCATGTATCTATGGTACTAAGGAAGGCATTCTTTAAGCAAGATTATAGCATCAATGCCAAGGATGTAATTATTCCACCGTAGTCGGCCATCATCAAACCAATATACATGACAAGGCATATGCATGCAACAACTGGATTGTCCACAAAGATTATTCTCAAAAAAGAATACAGGCCATAAACAATATGGTCTAAGCAGACCATCCTAAAACCCTATACCTGTACTCTGATCTACTACAGGCTGCTGAGAGGTGACCTATGCCTGTCCTAGTAAGCATTGCTTGATCCTACTGCAATGTACCTGTTGCACATCCTCAAAACAAATAAAATCAGAATTACCCAATATGGGGACCAAAACCTCATTTGTTACATAAATAGAGCAGGTTTGAGAGACATTCTCAGACTCCACCCTGATGGACTTCCTGCCTTTCTGCAAAACTAACAGCACCAGAATTACTCATTCTAAAGACATAAACCTTGTCTGAGATATAAATACTACCTGCTGGAGAGACTGATATGTATCCCAGAGACTACAACTTCTCTGGAACAGGCTCCCCATCCATGTGAAGCAGAGCTCATCCCTAACCCAATTCAAGTGTAACTTGGACAGTTTGATGGGAGCAGGAAATTCAACCCTGATTTGGCATTTATGTCTGTAATGGACACATGCAGCCTTTAAATGGTTCATCTCCCAAGCCCCTGCTTACATTTATCAAGGGTACCAGAACTTGTCAGAGATTTGGGATACATCATGGCTAGGTTTAGAAAGGTCCTTGTGGTCATTAACTTAGTAAACACCTATGAACCTATGAACTTATCTCTGAGACTATGCCTTCTCTAGAACAGGGTTCCCATCCATGTGAAGCAGAGTTCTTCCCTTGCCATATTCAAGAGTAATTTGGAGCAGTGTCTAGTACACAGAGCCAACCTGTAAATACTTAATTACCCATGCCCAAGCCTATATATACCCCATAAAATATCTCTAGGGTATCAAAACCTGTCAAATATATTTGGGAAGTATTCCTACCCTTAAAATGGCCCCCTGGGGTGGTTAGATTAGTAATCACCTATGATCCTATACACTTTCCTTAATGCAAAAAGCTATCATACTACCTACCTATGATGATTCTATAAACCGTGAGGCTAGCACCTGGTCAACCACAGACACATTGATAACCAATGGCAGGTTGTCCTTACAACTCCATCACATTTCCAGGCCTACAGCCAAATAAACTATCTAGCTGTTTAAATAGCAATCTATCTATCTACAGTGCATTCACCCATCTCCAGTACTATCACGCAATTACCATCAAAGATTTGAACATTAAAAATGGCATATATGTATGGCAAATTCTCATAATCTTTGACTATAATTGAATATATACAATTTGTTATGGATAACTGTAATCTGGATAGTATCTCCTCATGTAGTCCATAGGCGTAGCCTGCAATGTATCCTGATCTATATGCACAGGTACCTGTCTCATGCTGTTTGCACATCAAAATATGCAATATTCATGTGCAATCTACACATATGTTGGTGACTACCACTGTAGTACTTAAACAATACCCTGGGGCTCCACCACTATTTGGCCCTACTGCATGACCTAATTAGGTTATACAGAAATACACATTTTTTTTATTTTATTGTCAACAATAACCACATCTACATTAAAATGTGGATGCAGTGCATACAAAGATAAATAATTAAAAATTATGGAGTATGAATTTCACACTACTTAAACAGTCAGGCCTTTATATACAAAGCTAAGGTGTTCATATGGGGAAAGTATCACTTACTATAATCCTATGGCAGTGTTATACATACCTCTGTGATCCATTCCCATAGTAGTTCTGGCATCTTTTTACTGAGGTCATCATAATAGTGCTGAAACTGGACTTCTGCCTGTATATAATAGTAAGTTGACAAAGTTTGACTAAGATAGTATCCTATACATCGATCTTGGCAAAGGTCTGCTGGTGTGCCCTCATCCTCTCTTCATGTACAATATATACATAATAAAGATATAGGTTCTCTAGATCAGTCCAGTCCGGTGCTAAGACATTTCTCAGCCATCTCTCAGATATCATTATTTAATTGCTCATTGAAGCAAAACTTACAGCTCTGAAAAAAAAAATTTAAAGCAAAGGTATCCACATGATTCAGAGGTGTGTGACAGGCAACTGTAGCAAGACAGCATGTAGTGGTAATAACAGCGGATGCACTTGTTTTCATTGCCAGAATGTCTACAAAAAGGATAATGTACTCTCATGGATGCCTGAATGATGCCCATCCCCCTTGGGCAGGTTTGCCTTGGTTCTAGATGAAATCACCAGAGCAGAGGAACAAATAGGTAGGGTCCAATTAAGGTTAGCCTTAAAGTGGTTGGTAGGCATAGAGACAAAAATAAAACAAACTAAAGTACATATGAGCATGGCACTTTTCTGTTATTTACATGTGTAGTGCAGAGTGATACAGAGTTGTCAGACATATGAAAATGAAGAAAAACTGAGTCCTTTCTACCAACTAAATGCAATATTAAAACAAAGATATTCCTGCCACACCAAGGGAAATATTGCATTATACACTAAATGTATGTATGCATATATGGATGCATGTATTTCCCTTTGTTAACAGGGACTACTAGTTCAGCTATGGAAAGTCCTTTATCATCAGAAGCATGGAGATATCAGTTCTACAGACACATCATAAAATGTAAAACATAAACACCTATGCATGTTTGAAATCTGAGCACACTAAACTAAATGTAAATATATACAGACTGCAAAGAGAAACAAAATAAATAAGTTCTCAAATGAGATTAAATTTTTTTGCAATAGTATTATTATGGCATCAAAGAACACATATGAAAAAACAGCAGAAAGATGAATCTGAATAATAAAAGGAAGGGATTAAAATGAAGAAGAAGAAAAGGACTGAGATGTAATAGGACAGATGGGGTAAAATGCTAATATGATAATGATAAGCGTGTTAGCTTCTTTAATGTGTGCCAGTAAAGGATCATGATACAGCATTGACAAAGCCGTGAATACCTATGTGTGCCAGTAAATGATCACAATACAGCAATAAATAAGCCATGAATGCCTATTTATATTACTATTCCACGTGTGCAATGCCATTTGTTAACAGGCACTTTTGTAGACTGATAGTGAATGTTTTATTGTTTGACTGAAGACATGTCTCTGTTGGTATGCAATTCCATAGTTTTCTCAAAGATACATAGTACAGAGATTCACCATAATGGAGGTCTGACTTTTCATAGGTTCATAGGTGAATACTAGGCTAGCTGCCCTTGCAGGGCATTTTAAGCCCAGCCAATTTCCTTTTTAGTGCTCAAAATAACCTATCCCATTTGGTTATACATTGGCCTTACCCATCCCATGGTCGATAGTTATATATTATGTCTATTGAGAATAATTGGTCATATGACCCACTGTTGTCATAGCTTAAAACAATTAAACTGGCTTGAACTGCATAACATACTCACAATTAACTACAGCACACAAACTCATTCATCATCTAGAAAAATGCCCTGCACTAAAAATCATATTACTGCCTTACAGTCCAGCAAGGGACCTCTGTTCTGGTAACAAATTCTTATTACTCACAAATAAGTCAAATAATATTGCAAGAGACTCACTCACCTCCCAATATGTTGCTAAACTCTGGAACAGTTTCCTCCACACAAATAAAACTCTCCAACAAAGTCAATAGTTTTAAACCACTGCTTAAACACATTTTTAACCAGTCCTGGTCCTGCACATGCTCATCACCTGGTTAAGACTTTGTGCTCACTATATGATACTCTCCAAATACTGTCCTTAAACAGAATTCTCTCAACCTCTCACTGAAATGACAACATTTTTTTATACATAACTGCTTTTGTACAGTTCTGTAAGCTGCATGTGGGTTTTCACTTTAGTAACTTCTACCTCTGTAAAATCTTAGAATGTGTAAATGAAACTACTGTATGCATATACATAGAATATAACTACTCTGTGTTTAATTGGAACTAAATATAATCCAATATAAACAAATGGAGCTTTTTTCCCCAGGCCTCCACTGAAAATGGGTATTACTCAATTGGACGTTCCTGGAAAACAAAGACAAATAAATAAAATAAATAACTGGGATCAAACCAGAGATAATTTGAGGGGACCCATGAATGGGATAAAGCATTTAGGAGTTGTAGCTGTCCATTAGCAGTACAGGAGTCAGTCCTGGGGTAAATTTTCTGCTTCCCATCCATAAATCTAAGTTGTGCTTGAAAATGGACAGAGATGAACTTTGTTTAATGTGGGTGGGGAGTCTGCTCCATAGCAGTGGTATCCTCTACAAAATATACCTGCCCCTCCAAACCATTCTGTTGATGTTGCAGAAGAGGTTTAGATCCCTAGACCAAGTATTTCTGATGTCATTTGACTTTCTGATGGGAAGTAGGATCAGAGGATGCCTTGTATGCCAGATACAAGTCATCTCTTAGCAGTCTGCATGATACTAAATATAGTGACAGGGATTTAAGTCAGTCCATGTAGGACATGTTGTTTAGGCCTTGCATCCTTTCAGTAAGGTATCTCTTTGGTCATTCCGTTTGTTGCATGTCTCTGGTCAGATACACGTCAAAGAGGACATTATATTCAATGACTGGCTTAATGAGGGCTGAATAAAAGGAGACAATGACATCCCTAGATCTAGACACAATCCTTTGTTTATAAGCTGTGCAATACAGAAAGAATTCCTTATAACAATAGGCACATGTTGTTCGAAAGTTAGTTACTGTCCACATATGTTCCCAAATCCCAAAAAACTGGGTCAACTCTTTGGGGTGCATGGTCAATGTGGTTGCTCCCTGGGGTAGATGACGTCCCAAAGTGTACAATAATGCTTTTTTGGCATTTAGTTTCTGACCATGATTTTGACACCAGTTACTTATTTGTGACAAACCTTCCTGCAGGATGGCTAAGTCATATGGGGATTCAATGAATGCTCCTATCTGATAGTCATCTGCAAACCTAATCAGTCAGAGCCCTTTTGTACTAGCTTTTACTTCAAAAAGTAAATGCCAAATAGGAAACATCACAACATAGAACCCTGGAGGACTTCGCTGGTGACTGGTCGCTTTGTGGAGGTAACTACCCCCATTTTGATTACCTGTCTCTTATCTGTGAGCCAGATGGCAATTTAGCAGGTGACATAGGGGTTTATCCCCAGTTTATATATATTTTTTACTATGCCTTCAATGGGGAAGTATGTCAAAATCTTTGGCCAGGTTCAAGTATGAAGTGCGTACACTTTTATTTATTTATTTATTTATTTATTGACATTTGTTAAAAGGGTTTGTCCAACTGGGCTTGTGGCCCATTTTCAGTGGAGACCCTAGGAGAAAAGCTCCAGTAATACATTTTAAAACAAGTACAATTTTAAACAATATTGATGTAATAGCAGTTATAGCAAAACTATTCACATATGTTGTGTTACATGCATAAAGTTAAAGTTGCATTAAAAAGAAGCTAAGTAACAATTTTACATTGATATAGTTCAATAGGTCAACAATAAACATTTTTTGTTTGTATAAAATTGTGCAAATGTATAGTAGACACATTGGAGAGAGAGAGGTGTAATGAGGTACTAAGTATGGTCCTTTTGAGGGTACATAACGGGAAGGAGGACTAGGTAGGATCATGGCAAGGGCAGGTTCTGGAATTGAGAAAATAAGCTTTTAGTTCATTTTTAAAGTGTGAAATGTGGGAGATTGAACATAAGTCAAGGGGAAGTTTGCTCCAAGCATGGGCAAGGGAGTGTTTATAGAGTAGTTTGCCTACTGAACTTTTTGGGTAGTAGATATCAAGTAATTTGTTGGTTAGAAGTACGGAGGGTCTGGGATGGGATGTAGATTGAGACTAAGGAAGATAGAGATGGACAGAAGGAGGGTTTATAAAGAATAGAGTGAAGCATATGAAATTGATAAGATAGCAGAAACTGGGGAAGTTCAAGCCACTGAAGAGAGTTTAAAGAAATGCAGTGGTGTGAGTTGTATGAGGAGTTAGTAATGAATCTGGCTATTTTATGGTAAGTCTGTTGCAGTTTTTTAGAGTGGAGGCCTGGATATTGGTAAGAACTGGGGCGGTGTTTAAGAGGGAGGGGAGGAGGAGTGCCTGGCCCAGGGTAAGTCTAGATTCAGGGGTTAGGAATTTTTTGTTCCGATATAGCAGACCTAGTTTCTGGTTTGTTTTTTTTATACATTGGAGTATGTGAAGGTTGAACTTGAGTTTGTCATCGATAATGACCCCTAGGCGTTTTGTGTGGGTGTCAGGTTGGATGTTTGTATTGTTAGAAAATGTAATAAAAAAGGAGGTTTTGTGATGAGAAAGAGAATGGGGAAGGAAAAGTAGAAGTTTGGTCTTTTTGGGATTTAGGATCAATAGGTTGTGAGAGAGCCATTGTTCAGTGGATAGTATGGCCTGTTGGGTCAGGGAGTGTAGTTCAGGAATGTTATTTGAGATGCGTGTTATTTGCATTCATCCATTGCTTTGGTGACCTTTTCAAAAATACACCACATTGAGTAAGTATGACCTGCCCTTCATGAATCCAAACTGAGATGGTTCTAGTGTTTTTGAGGTTCACTATGTACTGACAGATTAATTCCATCAGGCTGGTCAGACTTATTGGTCTGTAACTGTCTGGGTCTGTGGAAGGTCCATGTCTGTAGCTATTCTTCACTGACAGGTCTATATCACTACGTCAAACTAACAGAAGTTTGAATGTTGTAATATCGAACCATAAAGTCAAAAACCCAATAATAACGAAAACACAGAACAGAGATTTTTTTCCCCCTACTTAAATATACCAACTCCAAGATCGCACCACAGTGGAGGAAATAGCAAAGCCCTGAAAATAGCCCACTGATTTTTTTCCTGGGGAAAAAAAATTGGTGTGCCATGGCTTCACTATTTTTGGATTTCGGACTTTTGGGTTCGATATTACAATGTTTGAACTTATACAAGTTTTATGTTGTAATATAGACCCTCCACTGACTAGGTACATAACCTGTATGGAGGCTGAGAGTGAACAGTGAAATTGTTAAAAAAAATTGTTCAAAATTTCAAACAGTGAGATTCAACTTTTCTGTGACGTGCTGATTTTGGCTGAGTGATCTAAGAAGTTCATGTAAATTGTTTTTGCATAAGGTTGGTAAGTGAAGGATATCAAGATGGATTAAAACGTAGGCTGTATACAACCATCAGTAGCTGATTTTATTAGCATATTTTGAAGCTTTATCCAATCTGTTTTATCCAGTAATCTAGAGTAGTGTCTGTTCTTGGAACATTAGTAACACACTCAGCTATCATACTGCAGGTATGCTCAAGTTTGATGATAAGTGTTTGTCAGCTATTGTTGAAAACTGGGAAATGTAAATAAAATCTAGGGGGCAGGAGTGTTAGAGCAGTGGAAAGCAATGCCAAATCAGTTGAATATGCTTTCACTTTCTAAACCATCCTTAATTGTTGGTTTGTTTTTGCTATCACATATTGAATCTGTTAGTCACATTTTAAATTTTGATCAATAGCTACATTGAGAAGTTTTGAGTGAGTTAATAGTTCTGTAGGAATGTTATTTAATCAAATAACCTTGAAATTTAAATTGTATTTGTATGAGACATTACATCTGAAAATAATCAGTTGTGTCTTTTTGGAACACAATAGCAGCTCTGATTTGAGTAGCCATTATGAGGAGCATATAAACTTGAGTGATAGATGAGTTTCTGAATATCATTGCAGAATCATCAGCATATTGTATCGTTAGAATTTTCAATGACTTTATACTTATCATTAATAAATATATTTAATAATAAGGATCCTAATATGTCTCTTTGTGGAATACTTAAGCAAAAATCCACAAATGCACATGGGTATATCAGATTTAACCACAGTTGTGCTTTGATCACAAGGGCGAAACCCAAATCATTAAACAAAATCAACCACTGATATAATCCTGATATACGCACAAACAGGAGTGGATTATTCTTATTGTACAATTACATTATTTAGGAAAGAAATTGTGCACTTTTCTTAAATAATGTATTTATATAATGGCACTTCATTCTTCTTCCATGTTCTCTTCCCTGAACAGATATACTGCATATGCATATGAGACTAACATTCCCACACTTGCACAGTACATCAGTGCAGTACAGGAGAAGTGATGATGAAAACAAAATTGTCATTGCTGTGTATTTTTTTCTAACAGTTTAAAAAAAGCAGTTTTTTACAATGGACAGAGTAAAAAAATACAAGGAAAATCAGGTAGGTTTTGATTTGTTTAGTTTTGCAGAAAGCATTTGATTTTTCTTATATTTTGCTCTATCCATCAGTATATACCAACAGAAACTGTGACCATTCAATGGATCTTGAGTAGATGGACTTGTTTCCATTGGAATATGCTTGACTTATAGTGGGCACACAGGTTGGTCTATCTAATCACCGTGCTCATTTTTGAATAGTAATGAGCCTTTGTGGTATAAAGACTGTTAAAGATTTAAATTTGGAGTAAGCATCTTTTCAGTATATATATTGTACCCCAGATTCACTATCCTTCCATGCAGGACTAGCTCAGTCCTGCATGGAAGTGGCTATTTAAGAGCAGGATGGCAGTACACCATGCATATGAATTAAGGCGCACTGCCTGAGCTCCTAAATGGACACGGAGCATGTACGAGTGCAGGGGCATGTCTGAGAGCAGAGCTCACATAATATACATGCCCCTGCAATCAAGAACAGCAGTTTAGGAGTAAGAATGAGCAAGACCACTCATAGGTGTTCGCATACCCCCAGCAATATCCCACCAAGTACACAAGACCTATAATTAAAACATTAAATATAAATAATTTTTTTTTATGAAACAGATCAAATTTAACCGTAGATGTGCGGGAATGCCCATTGCTTAGCTACTGTTAATGCAGCTTAAATGGCACAAGAGGATAAAAAGCAAGATATATGCAAATGAAGCAGTACAGCAATAGTGTAGTGGGCAGAGCATTTGCCTTACGAGCAGTCATTCCCGGTTCAAGTCCAACTCCAGTACAATCCATTTTCCATGTCAAATCACTCTATGATCAATTTGTTTTTGCATAACCTACTAAATAACATATATTGGTGAACTGGAGTACTGCATTAAATGCAGATGTGAAATGTTATTGTCATAATGTTGTAAAGTCCACAGATAATCACAAGTGACCCATACAGTATATGTACACAGGAATCAGGGATACAAATGGAAGGTAAAATGTGTAATGAATGATAAACACATACAGTTTCCAAATCCACCACCTTCCCAAGAACCATTAGACATTACTGTCTTAATTAGTGTAGTGTTAAGGAGAGTACACAGTAGTAAGCAAGAGTAAGCATATTTAAGCAGTAGTAAGTGTGAGTAAGCATATTTAAGCAGTAGTAAGTGAGTTTAAGCCTGTTTGCACAGGGGTAAGCAATGTGCACTCAGGTTAAGCAATATTGAAGCTAACTCTCTGTAAGCATATCTAACCAAAGATTAGCATTGCTTACCCTCGTGCAGACCCACGCAAACCCGCTTACAATTGCTTAAAAGTGCCTTAATCTATCTGTGTGCAACAGCCGCTGTCCTGGCCAGAAACAAAATAAACAGCCATTGCAGGTATATAGTCACATTAGTTAACCACCATGCCACCACAGCAGTACATAAGATTGAGGTATCACCAAACAGATCCTCACTATAGCAAAATCAAACTGGAAATGTGAAAGGAATCTATATACAGTTCTATGTTATATACAGTTCTATGTTATATAACCTACTACATAACATACATATGTGAACTGGAGTACTGCATTAAGCCCAGATGTGAGGTGTCATTGTAATAAAGTGTTGAAATCCCCTAATAAACACAATGGCCCCATACAGTGTACATACACATGAATTATGGATACCAAACAATTATATAATATGTAATGAACAATAAACCAATGCCAAAAAGCAAATATAATGCAAATTAAATATTAAGAAACACTAACCATTACACAGCCCGGCTTAGCAGGTGTAAGCAATGTGTAGGCCAGCTAACTCAGTCTGCCCATTGGTATACCCCTTTAAGCAATGCCAACCTTTAGGTAAGCAGGTTTGCCATTAGCTTGGCATTTTCAAAACTGTTCAATCACAACAAAATGTTGGTAACCGGCCCTATTTAAACTCAACAGGTGGGAATACATCTCATAACTGGTTGTAGCTTCCCCCTGTAGGCACTATGTCTGGAATGGGAGAGGGTGTGCACTTTCGGGTGCAATGCTGGGGCATCCAGAAGTCCAGAGTCATGGCAGGACTACTTGTGAAAGACCATGACCAGAGATTGCAGCAGAGCAAGTACCAGGGTTCCCAATATAAAGTGGAAACCTGGAATTTTTTTGCCCGTGACCTCACCAGTGCCACTGGCATACCCCAAACTGGTGCACAGGTCAGGCCTCACTATGCTGACCTGAAGTGGAGAAAGGGGAATCTCTTGAATCAGTGGATCCAAGAGGCTAGGAGGACAGGGATGTCCCAGCCTTGTGTAAGTATCAGTCCGCTACCTGTTTAATAATTGCCAGTTCATGTATATTATGGATAGGTATGGCTAAATATTCCTCTTATGTCTTTCACAGTGGCACGTGAGTGGGCTGCGAACCAGGAAGCCGATGCCTGTAGACTGCAACAGTTGTGACGCAAGACAGGTTAGTAATACTCTTGCATGTACTGTCATAGGAAATAAATCCAAAAGTAGTAGTAAGTTAATTGCCTATATAAAACCTGTATTGTTTAAGGCATGTACAGCATACACCAGAGAATAGGGCAGGAAGAGTCTCATATAAGCTGTATGTAAATAAAAGCATAATAGCCTGATACTAAAGGTCTAACTGCTGGACTGCATGTGTTTACTCTGGTATCATATGGTAATGTAGAGTTGCAGTCACTTAATAGTACTGTTGTATTAAGCACTGTTACCCACACTGTGCTACATCCATAAAATGTGTAAAATGTGTAGGAATGTCTATATATGACTGTTGGAATCCCAAGAGTTCATATAGTACAACTGAGAGAGACTTAGAAAGCAGTGAAAAGACAGAGAACAAAATCCAAATAGCACACTCAACTGCAATGCGAACTGTTGTATTTTTTGCACACACAGCCATGGTTCGAATCTTTGGAGTGGTAGCAGGCTGTATGCAGAATCATACCCCACAACTGTACAGATATGTCCAGAATGTCCAGTAAATCGGCCCATATATGTTGCCTGTCACCCTGTCCATTTGGCAAATCAGTGGGATGATCCCAGATATTTAGGCAGCAAACAAGACATACAACTGATTGTCAGACATCTATAAGAACAAACCTGGCACTCTAGTGACTCCACAAAATGTTATGAGAGTAATTATCCAAGTATGTCCCATCTCTATCCCCATGTTATCAAGTTGTGACCAGAGTGTGTACAGTAACAGAGTGAGACATATGTGCATAATACTAATGTGGAAAGTACTAATTTGTGTGGCAACATTCAGGTAGTGCTAACAAACATTGCTCCCACAGGTCTGTCAGATATGAACACTGTGCCTAGAAATAAAAGATTGACATCCTGTACTGGTATTGTTTTCTCTGGTATTGAATGGCATTGTGAGTGTTGCAGTTGCTCTGAATAATAAGGTATCACTCATTACTGTCACCCACACTGTGCTACATAATACAACTGTCTAGGAAATCCTGTATAAGAGTGTTCTAATTACAAGGTCAGAATGTAAAACCACAGGAGATTTGTAGACAAATTCAGACAAGAGATACACAGCAATATCTATATAGCACACTCAACTGTGATGGACAGTGTTTTATTTTTAGCAGACACAGCCATGGTTCGAATCCTGGGAATGGAAGTAAGCTGTATGTATAATCATGCCCCACAAGTGAACAGAATTATCCAGAATGTCCAGTTAATCGGCCCATATCTGCCAGCTGTCACCTTGGCCCCCTGCCATATCAGTGTGCTAATTTCAGACATGTAGGCAGCATTTCATATCATATAACTGTTCATATTTGGAAAATGTCAAATAAAACAAACCTGTCATTGTAGAATTCACTAAAGTTTTAAGAGGGAAATAGTCGAAATATGTCCCAGTTCACCTGCATGTGGTGAAGACATGCCCAGAGAGTGTGCAATAAGAGATGGACAAGTATGTGCATAACTTCAACCTGGAATCTGTGAGTATGTACAGAAACAAGTAGTGTTAACAAGCAATACCTCCATGGGTATACCAGGTAAGAGGTGTATACTGCAGGTTCAACTCAGTTCATGTATATAGTTGTTGACAGCCATACCACTGTCAAAACAAAGGCAAAAAGGTAGCGTACTAATACCTGTAAGGTACAGCTCACAGCACTGACTAGGAAAGTAATGCAAACTACAGGAATATACTAGTTGTTAATTGACACCCCCCCCCACCATATCTGCAACAATAAACTAAATAAACAACTCAATCGGTATGTGCTAAATTAACTCTACTGTTGGGACATATGCCCTATTGTTTGATAATTATTTAAATTTGTCTATGCATGTGCCATGTTGAAATACTCCCACATTGGTGGCATGCTGCCGTCAATGTATCTGCATGCTGTTGTAATGACAACTGTGGTTCCACATATGCATGTGTTCTGTTTGCTATGCAACTGTTCCATATCTGGTGTTTTGGTTAATGGGAATATCTATGCATGCTATTATATCTAATCCTGGAATGTGTTGACTATTACTAACCCACATATGATGATAAAATTTAAACACAATAGCACGTTTGAGAAGGCCGGTCCCGGAGGACGCACCTGCCCCACCTCAGCTGGCCATGGCACCAGGCACCAGCATGTCTAGAGTCCAACCCGGGACCTCCCCGTCCATTGGTCCTGCACCACCTTCGGGTGGAACCACCTCAGGGGATGGGGCTTGCCCCCCCCAGGAGCAGGCGTGGACAGGAAACTATCACCCGTCTCCAGGTCTGGGTCGTGCCAACTTGAGGGCCATGTGTTGCAAATAGAGGGTCAGCCTGGCCCTCCTATTCTCCTATTCAGTCCCCCAGCATAGCCACCTTCGAGGCTGTGAAGGTGCAGTGGTGTCTGCCCATGGGTGGGGACCAAAGTCCCACTGTTTCCACTAGGGGACTCGGGCTTCCGATTTCCAAACAGTCCACCCCATCAAGTGTTTACCTCCACATATGTCATATACCACCCCTGTATGCATCTTGTTTGTCTTGTCTGTTAACCTACCCAACCTACCGCCCCAAATATACCTACTATCCCTCCCCAACATCCCGCTCTCACTAGAAAAAAAAGGCAATCTGTTCCCAAAAAAAATCTCGCCCCATACATAGCTGTCCACTTCACACACATGTCCACTGGACATGTGTAATCTGATCTAATTGGCTTAATAAATTATAATTGTTGTCCTCACCCCTCTCTCAGGGGTATGAGTGTCCAACCATATCTCCAAATTCAGTGAATATGCACAGCTGTTTCTGTAGAAGAAAATGGTAGCTATGGACCTTCCCTACACCCTTCCTGCACATACTTAGCTATTTTCCCTGCTGTCTTTCCCCCTTATGCCCTTTTTTCACCACTTTCCTATCAACCCTTTTTCATTTCTTTTAAAGAAATTAGCATGGGGGTAAGTGGGATTAAGCACTTTTAAGCAGCAATAAGCTAGTTTAAGCTTGTTTAGATGGGGGTAAGCAATGCCTACACAGGTTAAGCAATTGAGAAGCTAAATCAGTATAATAAACTGTAACCAGAAGTTAGCAGTACTTACCTCCACGCAAACCTGCACAAACCCGCTTACAACTGCTTAAAACTGCCTTAATCACTCTGTATCCAATGGCCCTTGTTCTGCCCAGCAACAAAATAAACAGGCTCTGCAAGCCTCGAGCCCAGGACCCTGCACAGCACAGCCAAAGTGATTTACTACTAAGCCATGTCAGATATACATAACCCTGATGTTTTCACAAGCATATCATCCAGCACAGTCATTCAATCCTCCCCCCCCACAGCCAAGCAGGTCTGCCCTGCAATACATTACCAACTGTTGCAAGTCCAATAACCAGGACCCGACACAACATGGTCACAAGATACTAACAGTAATCCATCTCACTTGTTTGATATCAGGCTGGTATCAATAACATAACATGCAGTACAGTCTGGTTACCATATGGAATGTACAGTGTGGAAGCAATAAACATTCCTAAGATACATATACAGACACACATATATGCAGATACACACACACACACACACACACACACACACACATATATATATATATATATATATATATATATATATATATATATAAATATATATATATATATATATATATATATATCTTTATATATATATATATATATATATATATATATATATATATATATATATATATGTAACTACACATACACACACAGAAATATGTAGAGGAAGATACATATTTAGAGGGTGCATACCATACGGAACAGCCAGTATTCCTACAGTTGCCACCTTATCAATTGACAGTGTATGAGTCACCCATACAAAAGACAAGTTGCCTGAAACATATACCCACAGAGAAGTCAAAGGATATAACACCACACACAGGTTTACATACACGAGAAAGCTTTATTTGTGTACTATTACAGTTGTATATGCCATGTCATATAGCTGTTTAGGCTTTGAAATACATACAAACAGATCATTGCAACTCTCAAACAGATAATTTAATGCAGTATTCCAAAAAGCATAACATATGTTGCTTTCCAGGCCAAGGCCTTCAAGTAGTACAACAGTAAAGACAGATTGGACCACAGGATAACAATAAATCCACAGTAAGTAATGCAGATGTATAGTCCAGCAGCCTCTAACTACACTCTGTATACAATCCCTAGGGGAAAAGATGTCAGTTGACACAATAGGATGTATCGGTTACATAACAAGGCATAATTGAAACCATCACAATCACACTGACAAACAGAGCAGTCTGTATGGCAGGAAGCAGTAGGCCAGCATTTTCTCAAGGTAAAATGAATGGTAATGTACATCCAAATAACTTAAGGCAGCTTACTCCTGATATCCCTCACATGTTGTAACAGCCTAGGCTATTTATGGTGCACCCCTCCCCCCCATAGACTGACTTACAGGGGTATATACCACTGTTACATACACTGACCTCTGGACTGCAGAAGGGCACACATGTATTGTGCAGATGAAGCCCACACATATATAGACCCAACCCCACAATATGTGTGGTGACTACAACAGCAGTGGAATGATGGCAGCATGACATGCTCACAGGCCACTACATAACCCCTGACTGCATGTCATATGGATAAAGCTTGGTATATAGGTGGAGGACAGAGGCCGGAGCACAGGCCCATATGTAAAATAGTGTTGTCATACACTAAGCAAGTTGCTGGTGTTACAGGATAGTCTGCAACATACCCTTAGTCAGGAATATGAAGTCAGAAACACAAATGGATTTAGCCATGTACTGATAGCACTCAACATACATACTGCCAGTGATATATCTGACACAAGACCTGCGTGGTGGACAGACAAAACATAACAGGCACACCTCTGGCCATCAAGTGGATAGGCCCACAGTTGAGAGCTATGCAGACACACTGCATTCCATGTTAAACTAGAATGTACACACAAACCCTGTAACACTGGTGCTATACAATGCATACAACACTACTAACACTATCTCTGTAGTTCTGAAACCTCATACAAATGTGCAGCTGGCCTGAGTGTGCAAGTTGTCTTGTAAGAGGTATTGCTACCTGCTGTCTGTAACACTGCTGCCCACACACAGAAGGGATGTCCACCATACAGGAAAGGTAAAGGGATCACTCCCACATGATATAGGGATTTATAGTAGTGGGTTGCCATGACAGTGGTAATTGGAAGTACTACACAGCATGCTACATGCAGGTAGGAGGTGGAGGACACTGATTTTTGCAGAGGCCATCACCTGATCATGTGCATCACCTACAAAAGCCATGCTGAAATCTATTCCAAGCAGCTCAATCCATTTACTGGAGAGAGGGGGGGGAGGGCTGAAGCCAAAACTTAAACAGAAACAAACAAACAAACCTAGAAAGAAAGCAGGGTAATGCCAATGCAAAGGAGATAAAAACTACTCCTACAAGGAAACTATCCAAAACAGACCTCATTCCCACAACAGATATGTGAAGTATATATGCATGTAATTGACTGTAGTACTTGGTCCATAATAATGGGACAGATAATGTGGAATGATTTATATGTGCCATCAGGTATTGTTGTTGTAATGATGTTCAGCTGAACAACTGCTATGGACAATAGAGTCTGTCCCTGTGGATAGTGGGCCATACCCGTCAACTGTGCAGAGCAGCACTGACTGACAAGATGTAAGCCATCATAGTGTGCGTTGTGTAATGGAAAGCATGCATATTACTGTGACCAATAGCTGGTGGTGGAAGTAATGCCATAATGATGGACACGTGGGTTCCAGAGCCCACCACTTGCAGGACACTCAGGTTAACATGTATTGTAGCAAGCTGAAATGACATAGGTGTGTAATAGGCTTACCTGCAATTTGTCCCTATATATACCCCCCTAATGTTAGGCTGTGTCCATATGTGTCACCTGTCTGTATTGCAGCAAGGCAGAACAGTGCAGCTGTGCAAGAAAGAGATTTAGAGATTGTGGACCTGATGTCTGAATGTACCCCATAAATATAGGTATATATATGTGTACATAAATATATATATATATATATATATATATATATATATATATATATATATATATATATCTATGTCTATATATATATATACGTATATGTGTATATATATATATGTATATATAATTATTTGTTTGTCAACAAATATACAGACACCAATATGTAGGCATATATATATATATATATATATATATATATATATATATATATATATATATATATATATATATATATATATATATATATATATATATATATATATATATATATATATATATATATATATATATATATATATATATATATATACATATATATATATATATATATATATATATATATATATATATATATATATATACAACATACACACACACACACACACATATATATATATATATATATATATATATAATATATGTGTGTGTGTGTGTGTGTGTGTGTGTCTGCATATATACAAACACACACAGACAAACACACACACACACACACACACACACACACACACACACACACACACACACACACACACACACGTATATAAATACATGTCTCCTATATTTCCATCACAGTATTGTATGCTATGTGTGAGGGAACATCAAGTATAGCAATTCACACAGATATATACAGCTGTAGGTGTGTGCAACATGGATGGTTATGTCACATGTGAACCCCTTGTTGGGACCACATTGCCCTTTGGGGAAGGATAGCAGATATATTTGTGGAGGTGGTTTTGGTTGGTAGATATAAAAATAGCCCACAGTGGTGGTATATGACACACGTGGTGGGTAAACACCCTGGATGGTGGGTGTGGTCTGCGATGTGAAAGCCCCATGAGCCTACATATGGAAACAATGGGAACAAGGCCCCCACCCATTGCTAGTCACAGCAGCAGCTTCACAGCCCTGAAGGTGCCTGGCCTGGAGGCTGAGCAGGAGGAGCATGTGGACTCTTTGATTGTGTACTGAGGGCCTCAAGGTGCTGTAGCACATCCCACAAGTTTCTGTGGAGCCCCCTATGGAACAGACCCTGGACCTGATCTCAGGTGACAGGATCATGTCTGTGTCTGCCTCCAGGGGGGAACACCATCCCCTGAGGTGATGGGTTGGGAGGGTGGCTTAAATGGGTTGGGAGGGTTGCTTAATGGCTAAGGTGTTTGCTTTACAAACACAAGGTGCAGGGTTTGAGTCGCACAAGGGATAATTGACTAGGATTAAAATGGCTCGCAAGGGCAGTTAGCTTAGTACTAAACTATGAACCTATGAACCTGAAGGTAGTGCTAGGCCAGCAGATGAGGAGGCCCCAGGGTGGGTCCCACATGTGATGTGGCCTGGTAACATGGGCAGATAAGGTGGGAGAAGTGGATCTGCTGGCAACTGTTTCCTAAACATGCTATTGTGTCACTGTTATAGAACATATGTGGCTAGTAATAGTCCACACAATCCTGTAACATGTCCAACAGCATGCATAGATATCCCCAATAACACATAACGACAGATGTGCAGCAAACACATAGCAAACACACTACATGCATATATGGAACCATACTGGCCCTGACAATGGCATGCAGGTGAAATAGTCCATAACAGGCCAGCAATAATAGTGTCCCCACAAGGAACATGGCTACAAACACATAGCACAAAGTGTGGTACAATACAATATTATGTCTCAATGGTGGGTAAGCTATAGCCATAACTATTGAGTTGTGTGAATAGTTTGTTGTCACTGATATGGTGGGGGGGAGACAGAGATGTGTATTAAAAAACTATGATAACCTTGCTGTATGAGTTGCTCAGACCTGTTTCCTTCCATCTTTATGTCTTTCAGGCAAGATGCCCCACGGCCTGTTACCTGTGTATTCAGCTGCAGAAAATGAGGTGATTCTTAACCACTTGATACATCACTATCAGGTTTTTGGCAGGACAGCCCATGAGCAGCAGGAGTGGAACTCCCTGTGGAACGATATAGTCCACAGGGGTTAATGATGTCGGCCTGCATAACCGCAGTTATGAGCAGGTCCGGCATCATTGTAACAACCTGCTTCACAATGCCTGTTGGCATGCTGCTGCAGTCTAGGGGGAATCACCTTGGAATGGGGGGGTCATGCCATCCATCCCCTCGACACATGTTGAGGAGCTCCTCGCCAGCCTCATGGCATCTGCCCGCCCGCACATGCAACAACTGGCAGAGACCATAGTGGAGGTGGGTGCTACCCACACACTGGCTGAGGAGCATGCAGGTAAGGCCACAGGGCATATCATTAGACCACTGTTGCATATGTATCTGCATCTGTACAGGTAGAGCATGAATATGTGAGATGTCATATATATTGTCTGTTGTTGTGTAATCATAATAAACAGATGTGCATAAGCTGTAGTATAGTGGAATTGTACTGTTAATGTACTGTAATGCTGCACTGACCCTGTAGCAATGCCAGAGTTGTGGCAACTGACATCACATCTCTCACCCTCTTATGTAGGTCCCTCTGGTATACCACCAAGGCAGCAGCCTGTAGCTGGTGGGTATGGTTTATGTTCATGCTTGCCAATACACCGGTCATGTAATGGCTATGGTATATTCCATGCACACATCTAAGACACCTACCCATAATGCATGCCATACATGTTCACGTATTGTTGCTGTTAACTGCACTGCATCACAGTGGTGACCATGATGGGGTATCTGAAGGGTATGTCAGACACCTGCAAGATAACTAACATCCTGTCATTGCGAAATGTGTTAGACATGGCATGGTGGGACACATGGCCTACAGTAGGGACATGTGAGAAACATCACCCTTATACATTGCTATAACAGTGTATATACCAGTATTACAATGGCAACTGTTACCGATCTACACTTTGGCATATCATAATACTGTGGTCCACAACCCTTTACACCTGCAAAATGGTCCCAACATGAGCACTGAGTGTGTAATATGGAATCATAGGTTGGGCCAGCAAATATGGGGAATGCATACCTTCACAAACACTGGAAGCATATGTGTTCACACACTCCAGAGAAAATATATTGGATGCAGCTGTTGAGGTACTGCCTGAATGCATTTGTCATGGAAATGCACCTTTCAGCAAGTACAAGTCCCCAGTGTCACACCACATATTGGTCTGCACACTTACCTGCAACAGAGGCAGGCATGCCATGCACACATCTTACATGACATGGCATGGGCCCCATACCCAACAGGTAGCACCCATGAGCTGCATATGTAGCCATTAAACACCATTGCATATGCCATAGAAAACAGTACAGACAGTCATGTATGTAGCAAGGATGTATGGGACAGGAATGATGTTGGAAATAAACAGATGGCCACTCAAGACAAATGATGTCACATGTAGCAAACTGTTCATGCAGGCTGCCCACCAACATGCCACAACACTGAGGGGGTAGAAGGAATGTCCAACAAATATTGGCTGTGCAGTACCCTTGTCAGCAATTGCCTGGACTCTGCAACCATATGGCCTATGGGTTAGGGTAATCAGATGTGACAGATGTACCACATGAAACATCAGCCAGGCCTTTCTACAGGTAGTGTATGCATAACAGAAGAGATCTCCACAGTCATGCATTGCAATGTGTACTGGTGTACCATGACCACGTTGGAAACCTACAGACAGTATCATGTAAGATACAGGTGCTGCACAACCAATGCCTCACCCCACCTCAGGCCCACCATCCCCATCTGTACTGTGCCAGTGCCAGTATACATCTGTATGTTTGCCAGTCATTAGCTGGGACCAGGCTGTTACACGTGGTGTTCAGTGTTTGGGAGACTGCAAACTGACACACATGTGTAAGCCATAGTTGTCAAGCATCTGCAAAAAGGCTGAAGGTGGGGAGGGTGTGTCATCATGACACACCAGTGTACTGCAGCAGGGATCCTAAGGATGCTACAAATGGCTGTATCTGCACACAGTCAGGTTCTAGAACTCTGGCAGATGTAACCCTGACTCCACAGCAATAGCGATGGCAGTGTGTGAACTCCAAGGGATGTGCACATGAGTAGACCTTGCAATCATGCAGAGTTGAGGGATATGTGTAGGGCAGACTGACCATATACTGGCAAATGCAGATGGCCCATGCTAGTATACCCCTGCCAGCAATAGTGACTACTGTAGTACACATAACAATACATGCATCAAACCGTCATGATAAGGGCGTGACATATGCAACCATGGAGTGTATGCATCATGGTCAGCATCTGCACACCAAACGCATTTGTTAGACATGGCATGTGAATGTACAGGACATATGTCACATATCAGGCTCATGTAATGTTAATATATGAGGTGGTGTGGTCCCATGGCATATCAAGGAAGATTGCATGATATCAATAAGGGTGTGTACACTCCCCATTGCCACAGTAAGGTTTTTTTGATGGTTGCCAGTGTAATAGTATTGTATTGGTCATACATGCACCACTGATGTTGAGATCTGTAAACCAGACATCAGGCATTCACAAATTACATCTGTCCACATATCATCCCAGGTATGCATCACACAAACACATAGGGGCTGTAAGCACTAGAGCAGACATAACTGACACAGTAATACACATTCAGCAATGGTTTGTACACCTGTGAGGTATGGTGCACGGTATATTACAGGGTGCAGAACAGGTGCACAGCAATACTGTGTACATGGGTGCAGTGATTTCCAGGGGAAGGGGCATCACCTACTAACCTAGCCCATCCATCACACACATGTATACTGTTGCTAGCATGGTTTGACTATAGCTTCACTGCATGCTGTTGAGTACCATATGTTATGCATGTTGACAGATGGGTAATGGGAGGACTGTGTGCACTATCTTTGTGCAACCTTACCTGTAGGTGTGTGTGTGTGTGGGGGGCTATTTTTATCTGTAAGTGCAATCTGGTGGGTGGAGGGGGTTGATGCATGTAGGGTGGTTGTGTGCATGTGTGTGTGTTTGTGTGGGTGTCCATGTATGCACATGTGTGATTGTGAGGTTGTTCATACAGCAGTACTTCCCTTTGGAATTGTGCAGTACATGGACATGGACCGACACATGAGTCACCAGGAATACTTGTCTGATATGTAATCACAGGACAGCCATTAGTATAATAAGGTCTGTAGCATGGAACATGCATTCGGAGGAAAACTAGACATCAAGTATACCCTTAATCTTGCAATCAGCAGAAAGGTGAATGACTACCCACATATGCAGCATACAGATACATTGGAGAATTACTAGACAACACTAGGGAGTGTTTCCATATATTACTGTTGTCCACATGATAAGTTGATTGAGCAGCAGATTTGGCATGTACTGAGCAATAGTTATGTAGGACACTCCAGTGTGTGACATTATAGAGTGAACGTAGTAGCCCCTAACATATGGGGACCATACTCACAATGTCCTGACATACCCAGGGTGAACACTGGATGATAGCAGTGAGGCCATGTAAAACCTACTCCACCCAAGTCAAGGAGGCAATGGAGTAACAGGTCTTTTATTGTGATCACTCGTCTAGACATTTAGAGGAATG
Source organism: Protopterus annectens (assembly GCF_019279795.1). Classification (NCBI taxonomy): domain Eukaryota; kingdom Metazoa; phylum Chordata; order Ceratodontiformes; family Protopteridae; genus Protopterus; species Protopterus annectens. Next base: position 1,930,198,014 of record NC_056726.1, read on the forward strand.
ATATGTTAATGACTGGTATTAATGAGTGTATGTTACCAAGTGTGATGCAGGATGGGGAACTTACGTGAATAAATGTGGGACTGTCTGTAAACTCAGGGACAGGTAGGTATTATGGTAGAATTTCAGGGTGTGTGTGTGTGTGTGTGTGTGTGTGTGTGTGTGTGTGTGTGTGTGTGTGTGTGTGTGTGTGTGTGTGTGTCTGTGTGTGTGTATGTGCGTACTGTTATGCAATGCCGTTCAGGTCTTAAAGTGCATTTTTTGTTTTCCCCCACAGGTGGTGAGCTGGGTCAGCGTCTCTCCTGCCTACAATCTGATGTTAGTGTCCATACAGACACCGAAGATGATGATAGGACTGTTGAGGCACATGCAGGGGTGTCAGAAGCTGAAACTGTGCCATCATTTGACATCCCCCTGTTAGCCACCCCAACCCTGCACACAGTTACACTGCCTATACATACCCCATCACCAGTGGCCATAGCAGAGGGACAGTTGCTGATTGGTGACAGTGCACAGGAGAGTGTGGTATCTATGGCTACTGTGTTTGGTCACAGCAGACATAGCCAGATGTTTGGCAGGGCATCACATGGGCAAATGTACCAGGGTGCTCGTGGTAGGGCCACTGGTCATCATGCCCCTGGCAGAAGTGCCACAACTAGTACCACCAGGCACATGCTTCAGAATGTCATAGGGGTGCAGGCATGTATGGAACTATTCACCAGACAAGGCCTGAGGCTGCAGATGGTAGCTCTCTCATCTATAAGTGACAACTTTCCTGAACTTGCAGGTGACCTCCATGATTATATCGAGGTCTGGGATAGACGGTTGGGTGAGATGGTGGGACTCATTGACCGTGGTTTGTCCATGCTCGAACATGTGGTGGGAGTGGGTCGATGGCCGTGTGGAAGTAGGCCAGCAACACCAACAGCTGGCATCGACATGGATGTGCTAGGACACCAAGGTGCTCCTGTAGTGGCAGGACCAGCCCCAGCACTGCATAGGGAGTGCTTTCCACACCACACCACAGCAGGCCATGTGCATGTGGCCATGGCCAGTCCCAGGAGGGACCTGGTTCCAGCAGTCATCTGTCATCATCAGGGGAGAGTAGCCCATTGAGGCCTGTACCTGGACATACCCATGGATCCACTGGCAGGCACAGTCCAAGTGCCCATGGCTGGAGGTGGTGAACTGCACACCCTGCCAGGTATGGTCTGCAGCTGTCAAAGAAACACCTGTATAGTGCAGCCACATGGTAGAACTGTGGGCATGCATACCCACACACTATACAAACACACCTAGCTCAACCTCATACCTACACCCACCACATCACCTTGCCCATTTCAGCTAATTACACCCCTCACCCACAAACATGGTGTCAAACGTATGGCCCACCTTTGGAATCTGGCAAACCAACAACACATCCTGTGCATATGATGATACCTGTGCCACATCCATGTTATCCATAACATCGATGCAGGGACAGGCTAATATGATTCTGATGCACATGGTGACTCTACTACAGTGTACCAATGTATTGCTGTGTAACATGTTATCAGCAGTAATGTTTAATGCATACATGTCAGGTAGTGTAGCTGTTCAGCCCTGATGCATTATAGCTGTTAGTAACACTGAGTGGTTGTGGTCTCCATAATGTTATCCATTTGTTTTGTAGGTGTACATGTGTCAGCAGGAGGATGGTCTGCAGTCATATTCGACAAGGGGTATGGCACTGCGGTGACACCATGGCTGTGACATATCCTGGGTACATTTGAGCACATGTCACAGGTCTGTATAACAGTTACTGCCTGTGCCACATGGACAGGTGACCCACTGGGACATGTATAATCAGCAACCTGATGTAGATCCATCCACATACATGCACACTCTTACTTGGCAACACTGGGACTCGACCCCTACCTAGGTATGTAGTGCTACTGATGTGTGTGGCTTTCATTGCACACAACACACAGCATTTAGGGTGAGGTGTGTTTCAGGTTGCATGTTACATGCAGAACATCCCCAGACATGTAGAGTATGGTAATGGAGGACGTTATGGTTATATATGGACAATACATAGTGTGACATACCATCATATACACATTAACAGACACATAACAGGCAAACACATATCCAGGAGACCTAGGCCTATCAGTGCAAACTAACTAGTCAGTGTGTCCAATGTGTTACAGGTAGGCTGCACACAGCACATGCATAACTGGGCTGGATTGTGGTATCAGTTACCTGCATGTTTGATGGTGACAGTGGTCACCATACAATGGTACATGGGAAATGTACCGGGTGTACCATGGTGTAATGACAGTGTACACAGCACCCACACCCCACAGTGGATATTGTACACACTGGAACCCATGATGACACTATGACATACCCACCATCACACATTGCCCACAACTGTGATACAACCCATTGTCCATCCCAACAGTGGTACTACAGGGATATGCATCTAATGCACATGCCACAGGCATCATAGGGTGATGCATTGTCATGCCTTACCTATGGGCAGCAACATCACTATCCATAATACTGTGTAGCAATGCATATTGTAATAGGAGTATATGGCCTCAGAATGCTGTAACCTAAAGATATACAGACATGCACACATACACACACTTGCCAGAACTCAAGGGGTTTCCCATGCCTATCGACCCATTTGTATAACATTGTTGTGCTGGTACTGCAAGAGTCATGTAGACGTTAGGGAGAGGAGTGTAACAGGGTACATGTAATGTCCATTACAGCAGCAGCCACATCTTACTATGGCAATGGGCATTGCCATGGGTGTGAAGGCCATCATGGTATTCCCAACTACAGGTGTACTAACACACAGACAGTGCTATCCTCAGTAATGCACATGTGCACTTTTGTCAGCACTGGGGTGCATCGCTGTAGGTGGTCATAGGTGTGTGCCTGGCTATTGTCCATGGAGAGATGGGAAGTGTAGCAGATATGTGTACAGTGGTATCATGCCACCTTCCATGTGCCAATAGGCTATCAACAGACACCACTGTGATGACCCTCAGGGTGAGCGTGACATGCATCATCCAATCTCTGCATGCCTCCTGCATATGGCCACTGAGGTGATCCAGTTGAAATGTATGGAATATGTATTACAACACATGGTTAGTGTATGTGATGGAGACCTGTAGCCAAGCATGTTCTGTTGACTGTGGTAGTATTGTTGAGGTACCCATGGCATGTGGTGCGTACAGGGTGTTGTGTCCTATCTGTGCCAGTTGTAACACAGCTGGGCAGACATGGCAGTGTCAGTCAAGCAAAGGTTGCCTGTACGTATCCAAGCTGGATACCTGCCCTCTGCACAGCTGTACAGGGACTGACAGATATCATCTTGGCAACTAACTATGCAGTAGGATGAATGTGTCGACAGATAGCTGTCTGAAACCAATATGTATGCCATTACTACATGTTGGAAGCCCTCACTGACATGTGCTGTAAAGACAGTATTCTACAGTTACTTTCCACTTGTCAGAGCATTATCCAGTTGGGGATATATACTGTGACACAGCTCACTCACCAGGAACATGACAGTGAGGCGTCAGAATTCAGCTATGCCTGCAGGGTATTTGTTGCCCGTACTACATTTAGCAATCTACTCTTGTCTAGGAAAGCAGTCAACAGTAGCAACAGCATGATACACTACATGCCTTGTATGTAACATATTCACATGGATAAGAGTGCTGTACAGGTCTTATATACTTGAGTGTCCCAGACATGACACTCACATCCCTTGCTACTGTAATGATGGCAAATAGATGCATGTTTTGTACATGGCATTACATACACTTATTACAGATGTCAATACCCTGCTATGTTATCAGACTGGGATGTGAGCACTAGTTACCAGGACTGAGCCATGGTTTGCAGGTGTCAGCATTGCTGTAATATAACAGCTGAGCACATTTGTGCACTGGTAAGGGAAGCCTACATGGTGTAAGCTCCTTACATTTAACAGTACATAAGCATCACTTAGCTTTGCACAAACTCGCACAAACATGATTAAAGCTGCTCAAAACTGCCTTAACCACTCTATATCTAACAGCCCTTGTTCTGCCCAGCAACAAAATAAACAGCTCCTTGCAGGTCCTGAACCCAGGACCCTATACACTATAATCACAGCAGTTGACCACTACACCATAACAGCTGTGAAGGCAGTTGTTTTTCCAATATATCTGTCAGTACACATATTGAATAGTATTTAAATATTGCTGTGACTTTCACAATAGTGTAATACTTGTTAATGATATTACTGTTGCATCACGTATGTTGTTATATCTAAATATACACATATCAGATACATGCAGTGTGATACATCTGGGAAGATATACACAACCGTAATGTTTACACATGACAAGGATATGGATATATACATATACATATGTAGAAATATGTCTACATGTACATGCACATATATATTCATATATATGTATTTCTATGGTTTACTATTGAAATGTTGAATGGCACTACATTGACTGTACTATAGTCGAACACAGAAGTTCGAAAATAGTAATGTCGATGACAAAAAAACAATCTAGGACTGTGTTTTAACATGGGTCGAGGTAGGGGAGATGTTTGTAGTTCTGAATAATACTGAACACCTACCTTGACCCATGTTAAAACCATTCCTAGATTGTTTTTTTTACATTACTATTTTGAACTTCCATGTTCGACATTTTAATAGTAAACCGTATTTCTACACATCTGTATAGTGCAGCATATATATGGCCATTTATAGATCTCTCTGAGTATGTAGGTATGTATATATATATATATATATATATATATATATATATATATGTGTGTGTGTGTGTGTGTGTGTGTGTGTGTGTGTATGCACATCATATGAGTACAGATATACCTATTTATGTCAATATACATGTAGATATCTATAACTATATCTGCATACATTTCTAAATGGATATACGTATTTATGTCGATATATATGTAGATATCCATAACTATATGTGCATATATATCTATATATCTGTATATGTGTAGACATATATAGCTGTATATATGTATATATTTGATTTTATATATATATATATATATATATATATATATACACACACATATATATCCATATATGTATGTAGATATATATGTGTATATATCTATATATATATATATATATATATATATATATATATATATATATATATATATATATATATATATATATATATATATATATATATATATATATATATATACGCACACACACACACACACACACACACACACACACACACACACACACACACACACACACACACACACACACATATATATATATATATATATATATATATATATATATATATATATATATATATATGTTTACCATATGTCCAGAAAATGAGTGGAGTCCTATGTCAGCACCAATAGTAAAACCTCTTAGTGCAAGGCGATGCCATGTATGTATTGCAGGTATATATGTAGAATGTTGCTACTGTAACAGGAGTTGTCTTAACAGACATGTTGTTTGTGGGAGGTGACATCTGCTTTTGACATGTTACTGGTTACTGACAGACATCCTAAGGACATCATAGTACAGTACCACTGCTAGCACAGTAATGACCCTGTGGACTACAGCAGAGATATGACCAATATATGTTGACAGTCTGGCACACTGTGGTCAGTCCAGAGGTGTACACAGATCCTCTTCGTGACATGTGGACCACACCTGACAATGTGGATGTTAACAGCCATGTACATGGGTATATCACGTAAATACTGGACTACATATGCCCACACAGTTTATGCATTCACACACACCAGTCTGTCCTGACACATAATACCTGGTAGTGCAGAGGTCACATGGCCACATTCTACCCACTAGTTAGTGACATACATCTGTATAGAATCCCACTGCTTTGTCAGAAATACACAACAGTCATGGTGGTTTGGCAGGAGTATATCTTGCAAATATCTGGATATAACAGGACACTGGTAATTACACTAAGCTGCTAGGCATGTAACAAAGCACTGTGCAAACGACAGGCAGACTGAACAACACTGGACTACATTTTGTATGGGGGAATACACATGTACCTGTACCTGCAACTATAGCAGGCTCTACACACATGTCACAGCACAGAGTAATAGACACCTGTGACAAAGTGCATACCCACAACCAATGCGAACACAGCCACAGCCATATATGGTACGCAAGCTTAATATGACACTATATGGACTGTCTGTTAAACACCACCCTCATATGTGCCACTCACACACTAGCCCTACATAAACTGAGTCATGACACAGTGTGGTCCGATGCCAGTCTGTGATATGGGACACATGTGTGTTTGGCCCTACAGACATGTGAGCCAATAGGGTACCATACACTGGAGCAGCATGTAACATCAGATAGAACAGGACCAAGAACAATAGCATCTACCACAGTCTGTGCACAGGCTAAGGTACGTATGTGCAATACACATACTGTCAACAATCACCAAAACTACACAGACCCCAGTACTGTACACACAACTGCAGAATGCCTAGGTTATGTCCTCAAAAATAACCCCTACTATACATAACATGTCTAGCAGTCTGATATCTGACTGGCTTGTTATCAATTATGATGTCAATAAATAATGGTGTACAGAAGATATGCACCTCTTACTGCTTGACATATGTACAAAGGTTGACAGACTTGTGGCTGGAGCCACAAACACTGGGCCAGTATTGGCATGTTGCTGTAATACCCTCATATATTTACTGTCGTAACAGGGTTTGTAGTGACATATGTCCTATGAGGGATATGAAGTCAGTAGCTCTCATGGCTATCACCATGTACTGACTGCAATCCTCCCACTATGCTTCTGCAGTTCTAAGATAGGTGATCTGTGAGTAACACAAGAAACATAAGACTCCAAACACTGCCCTGTCTGCAGATAACCCTACAGGTGGGAGTTTCTTCAAACACATGACACTGTCATGACAGGTATTAAATTATGTAGACCAGCCATATCCACACACACCCTGTTAAACCAACATTACTCCAAATGCAGAATAGCAACACTTACATTATGTAGTCATGTCTGGCACATCCCCCTGCTGTTTGTTGGCCTGTCTCCACAGTGTATGTTGTTAGATGGTAAATCCCAATACCATCTGTGATGCTGTTTGCCAAACACCAGCATGAGGTCTTGCTCACAGTGAATGAAAAGGCCCAATACCCACATGATGTTCCTAGATATTGGTGTGTGTTTCCATGCAATTGGCTATGGGAATGTTACCACAGCTGTCCCACATGCAATCAGCTAGAGGAGATCTGCAATTTGTGCAGAGACCAACAGCTGATCATAAGCATCACTTACAAAACACATGCTGCTGCCTAAGTAAAGCAGGTGTATTTCTCCACATCCACCAGAGAGGGAGTGAGAGAGACAGACAGGACAAAGTAAGTCAGGGAGGGGGTGGGAGAGTAAAACCTAAGCATGTTTGTATCACACACTTACCAGTACAGGGTTTCAAAGCCCTGACTGACTATGTAGTGCTATCACATGTCTATGCAGTTATTGCATGCACCACATAGCTTACATGTTGGGGAACTGTCCAAAGGTATATATGATGGTGTGTGACATCTGCAACAGTGGTATAGGAGCGATAAGGTAGGTGTAGTACACATGCCTGTCCACATGAGCAGGTGTCAACATCGACACAGCCACACTCTCTCAGGGACTCATAGACATTAACACAGTTGGCAGGATCAGGAATAGACGTCCTAACCAGCTAGTTTGCCACAACACAGTAATACACAGGTATCACATGCACCACAGGGATTATCCGGATGATATATATGGGCAAATGGTATGTGAAGGTGTCTGACATCAAATGGCATGCTTCAGTAGGCCAATGGGAGTTGTAGTGAGTGTGAATGGGGTCATAATGATTATACCCCACACACACAGACACAGGGTGCCAGTACTGACATGCATGGGTGCATTGCTTCACAGGTATGTAGTGGTTGACTGTGCCATAAGGCTGTACAAAGCTAGGTGAAGGGTATACCTTGGCATCAGGCCACTTGACAATGGTCTGCAGGGGTATGGTGTCTGGATTTGCCCACACAGGTGGGTATTGTGTTCACCATCCAGTTGTCTGGGTTACTATTGTGTGTGACCAGTGATGTGCAAAGCTTGCCATATATGTGTTCTTTAGTCCATTGCATGTACAATGTCTGAGATGTGCACATGTACCACATGCATTTTCTGCGACATGTGGAACTGTACCTGGGGTGTCTGGGCCATGTTGTGTACAGATTATCATCAGATGTGCCAGTCCTGGCCTTATGTGGTGGGAACTGGCAATGGATACCAGCTTGACCCTGCACCTACATTGACAGCATGATGCAGGTATTCCCTGGTGTCAGTGGCATCTGTCCATACAGGGCATGTGTTTAAGGCATGGTATGTCCTTTGTGGGTCACATTTGATGGCACTACAGTTGTTGCAGGCATCCAGTGGTGAACATAGTGAAGACGCATTGTCTGCAAGTATGTGCCTATTGTAGTGATGGGACAGGGTGTCATGCCCTCTGTAGTCCAATGCATTCACACCATGGTTACTATCTGTGGGCAATATGCAGGGTACTATCAACAAAGTGGTTGTTGCCTAAGCTAGTGTGTTTGTGCATGAGACATAGATTGAGAGTGTTCTCTGGGTAATTCAAGGGTTGCCTAATTTGTTTGCCAGGCCTTGATGTCACATGTAGGGGTATGGATTGGCAACCCCAGCCTCTCTGCTGTTTGACATCTGTTATCCTTGTAGGGTGGACATTGTGACATATAATAGGCCCACCATATAAGAAATTTGCAAAACCTGCTCCACAATGAGTCCAGTTGTTACACACTCACAACCACCTCCACACAGGATATGAATGACAAACACAGAGACACACACACACACACACACACACACACACACACACACACACACACACACACACACACACACTCACACACAAGTCTCACAGTTGCCATGTCTGGAATTGGAACTCCTACCTAACTAGTACATCAAACTACAGCATTACACAATTACAGGAAGCGCCACAGCGATTACTGGGCTATTCTTTCCCCAAAGGTGTATTTCAAAGTGAATGACATCAGCAGGCTTGCCAAAGAAGGCCACTGGCAGTTGTAGTTACTGTGAATGGCCTCAAAAGCATTGCCTTTACACAAACTAACACACACACAAACAGACAAACATCCACACTTGCCCACTCTGGAAATAGAACTCCTACCTAACTAGTTTATCACACTACAGCAGTACGCAGTTATAGGATGCACCACAAAAATTAGTGGGCTACTCCTTCCCTAAATGTGTATTTCAAAGTGAATGACATCAGCAGGCATGCCAAAGTAGGGCATTTGAAATTGTAGTGAGTGTGACTAGCCTAAAAAGCATTGATCCCTACACAGACAAACACACACACAGTTACCACATCTGGGATTAGAACTCCTACCTAACTAATTTATCATACTACAGCATTACACAGTTATAGGACATGCCACAGAGATTCCTGGGCTACTCCTTCCCCACAGGTGCATTTCAAAGTGAATGACATCAGCAGGTTTGCCATAGTAGTGCAATGGGGATTGCAGTGTGTGTGCATGGGCCATAACCCATTCATCTTGAGGCAGACACACTATACTCAGGCACATACAGGTGTATATTCCACAGGTACGTGTATACAACTGCTAGATGACTACTGCCTTATACAATCATGTTGCACAGTTTGCACTAGCACCACAGAGTATAATGCTGAGGGATTCTAGAGACAAATATCTACGGTGAGTCACATTTACACATCATGTGGTTGTAGCCATTTGGCTGTATGCTGGGTGGGACTGGCCTCATGATGGAAGGCTCTTTGTCACTGTCACTGTCTTCCACATATCTATGTATGTGTACTTTTGACATATTATAGTGTGTTATCCTTGGATATATGTGTGTATTCCTATCCAACATGTGTGAAAAGCATGAGTGGTGCATACTAAGGAGTGTATGTACTGAAATCTGCAACTGTTAGATATGTATGGTCCACTGTTGTTGCCAGACATGGGCTTCATTTCTTTATGTGTGTGAGCATGCCCAGTATGACCTTTCAGTATCTTGTTTTCTGACATTGCCTTCATTTTTCTAAGTGTGGGAACATGCTCAGTATGACCTTCTGTATTGAATTTGTGAATCCATTCCAGGTAGATTGTACTCCAGTGCAGACTTTCATTTTCTACACTTACAGCTAACAAACTGTTTCTGCAGGATAAATGTAGATCAGTTGACAATATGGGGTCAAAATGGGGAAAGGATAGTGTGTTACTCTAGGTAATTGTGTCTGGCTGCTTCTGCTACATGGTCCTGGTGTTAGCAGAGATATTCAGACATGTGTACTGTTATACACTGTGATGTACTATCAGGTAGACATATTTGCATCTGGTGATATCCTGGGGAACACAGGGTGAATGCAGCTGTATCCAGTATTATGGTCAAATGCCTACATATTCTTGCAAACTCATGCCATTCTGGAGGGGGAGCTGCAGACACTTGCTGCTGGGTCTGTGTAACTGGTTGAGCACTTTGGTACAGTGGTGGCAGAGGATCCCATACTTTTACATCCATCGACATGACAGTATGGCCTTATTTTGCTGTGGCAATACCTTACAGCTGTACAGATTCACACAGGTTACCCAGAGGCAGGGGTCATAAGTCAGGACATTACCCCTACACATTGTGGTTTATGAGCAGGTTTGTAGCCACCCATTCTTATGTTTGCAGCCAGGTATAGTATGTGCACACTGCTGTATTTCAGACTTCACACACTCCATGCTGCCCATGCTCCCCCCCCCCCATGGTTCTATCCTCTTCCATACATTATGCAAACATTCTCTGATACTTTCCCTATAGTTATCACCTCATCACAGCAGTAATTTTGTGTTGGTCCACAGTTCATGCAGTAAGACATGGTGGACATGTTACTGTGGTTTGTCCACATGGCCTTGCATAGGGGTTCTATGGACTGTGTTATGTTGTTATTTGGGAGTTCATGACATAACATACATTGGCAATACAGGTGAGACACAGGCCTTTGGCAGAAGACTGTAGGCCATTTGGTAGTGATGCAGGCCAGCTGGAGCAGGCCGTTGCATTCTGTCAGTCCTACAGTCCCAGACTGCAATGCAGTATATTCCCCTGGGGTGACAGGGTAGGTGTGCTAGGTGTCCATGCCAATACTTTCTGACAGTATTGATCCAGTGGTGTGGATGCTGGCAGGGTGCTGCTTACAGCTAGGGACACACCTACATGGGACACCTGCTCTGCATGCTGCATTATTTCGCTATTGCCATACACAGGTGGGGGTCATATTGTACTCATTCCGAACAGCAGGGATAAGACTGGAGAGGTACCTGAGGGTGGTGGTTGGGTGAGCTGGGTGCATGTGTGCTATGGATACTTGCATCTGACTCACAGATATGCATGGGGCATTCCACTTATGCTGGCTTGTGCAGGGTCATCAGCTGTTTCTCAATACATCATTTCTATGACCTTTTTGTGCTGCCAGTGTTTGGCCAGATGACATTGGTATTCCTTACTACAAGCGCAGATAATGTGCTGCAGACCTGTATGTACAATTTCAAGGGTGTGTCCATTTGACAGTTACACATTATACACTGTCTGTCTGGGGTACGTCCCCCTGTGTACTGCTTGTATACCTGGCCAGGCAGTCATGCCATGTCCAGCTTTCAGATGGTGACACATATTACTTCCAAACATTTACAATGGCTTACTGCTAGAATGTGTTATACTGGGAAGCATTATGTTTGGCACTGCAGTTGTGAGGACTTGGCCCTGTCATCGGCAGTACTGGAGAATGGCCACCAGGACAATCCTCACCATGCAGACATACTGACCACTGTCATACAATATACAACACACACCAACCTAACACACGCAGACCTGCATATTGTACACATGCTACAATCTATCCTACTACCTTGGCCAGCTCAGGTAATCTGTGCTCCACTAGTATTATACCTACACACACATGTTACTACATTTCTACATAGGATTGGGGGGATGCACCTGTGTGTTACTACGTGTCTACATAGGACTGGGGGGGCACATCTGACTGTTACTACATTTCTACATAGGATTGGGGGGCACACCTGACTGTTACTATGTGTCTGCATCAGATTGGGGAGGGCACACCAGACTGTTACTACATTTCTACATAGGATTGGGGGGCACACCTGACTGTTACTACATTTCTACATAGGATTGGGGGGAGCACACCTGTGTGTTACTATGTGTCTACATATGAATGGGGGGGCACACCTGACTGTTACTACATTTCTACATAGGAATGGGGGGCACACCTGACTGTTACTATATTTCTACATTGGATTGGGGGGCACACCTGACTGTTAGTACGTGTCTACATTGGATTGGGGGGACACACCTGACACTTGTACACATTTGCTATGACTGTACTGGTACGTCAGGTACTCCATTTCATTCTGTATTCTAACCTATCATGCTGACTAGAGGTATATCAGTGTACTACAGGTCTTAGGTTTCACCTACATATCAGTTTCTGACTTCTTATCATTCAGAACTAATATCCCACTACCTGACCTATTGTAGTCTGTCTGTGTAGGCTTTGGGGGGAGGTTACCCGTAGCCATTATTCAGAGGCCTTAGCACAGCCTTTGTTTGTGTTTGTCTACACCTGTCCTGCTGGCTGAGACTGTTTTGGGGTATGTGAGCCTCCCTGACTGGCATGTGTGTGTGTCATATGGACACATGTGGCCCAGCACATTTCCTGCAGTGGGTTTTGTCACCATGTGTAGCACTGGCTACTATGGTGACACCAGTATTTGTTACATATCTCATGCTGTCACTATAGGTGTCTACTACCAGCTGGCATTCCATTCAGCCACCAAATTCCCTTGCATGCTCACATCCATACTATAGATACAATTAACAACACATACTATTCCATTTGGCAATTTGTAGGAAGAATGACTTACCTTGTGGCTGTGCCAGTATTGAGGATGGTGCTGGAGCACTGCCTATGTCGGATGTACATAGTACACTCCCTATAAGTGGTTGACCACAGGTAGTGTCATTTTTGGCATCCCTTTTACTGTATGTGTGAGTAGAGAGAGGTGTCATTCCCTGGTTCCCTACTGTGTCAGAGTATGTGCTATGCATTGCCACTTTGCCAAGGCCAGGTCATACTGGGCACACTTCCTTCTGCCCACTGTGCCAGGCTCATGTTGTTCCTCCTCCGAGTCACTCTGTGCCTCTGCAGACCTTGTCAATGGTGGGGGGCTGCGTGACCCTACCCCATGCTGTTCCTGCTACAGTTGTTTCTGCAGTATCATATTGTGTAGCATGGCACATACGATGACAATTTGAGTACATGTAGCTGGTGAGTACTGCAAGGCTCCACCGGATGTATCTAGGCACCAGAACCATAACTTGAGCATCCCAAACACATGCTCTATTATAATTCTGGTCTGTGCATGTGCCTCATTATGGAGTTCTTTTTTAGATGTGTGTGCATTTCTAATGGGTGTCATCAGCCACAACTCCAGTGCATAAACAGCATCCCTCACTAGGTGACCATTAGGGATATCCCCAATGGCAAATCTCTGGTACAGCTGCGTCAGATGCCAGATGTGGGAGTCATGATAGCTTCCAGGGCAGCCAGCACACACATTCATTATAATGCCCTAGGCATCACACACGACCTGGCAGTTGATGGAGGGGAAGCCCTTGCGGTTAATGTAAACCCTACCCTGCTTTGATGCATATGTGTGTGCAGTCTATAGCACCCACTACCTCAAGGTATTCTGCTATTTGGTGGAAAAGATGCATATTGCTGGCCAACACCTCACGGGTGTTGGGGAAATATACATGCTCATCTGCATGTGTTGACATGGCATCCAGGAACTGGTGGAGTACCCTGGATGCTGATGCCTGTGAGATCCCCATGATATCCCCAGTTGGCCTTTGGAAGGTACCTGTAGCTAGTATTCTTAGGCCTACACATACCTTGGTATCCACTGGGATGGGTCCCCCCCTGTTAGTTCTGTGTGTCATGCGTGGCTGGCACAGCTCAACAATTTGCTGTAGGAAGTCCCTGTCCACCCTATAGCACTCCACTATCTCCAGCTCATGTAGCCCCTGGTAGGTTACCCTGGGTCTATACACTCTTCTCTATCTCCTCACTGTGGGTTGGTCGGCAGCATTCTTATCCTCACCACCCTCAACCTCTTCCACATGTTGATGTATGATAGCTACTGCAGCCCCTATCATTTTGTTGTTTTTGTTTGTTAAAATTTCCCCACTTGTATACACTAGTGGTATAGAGTATGTGGGAAAAAACAGAGGGAAAGGTGTTTGCATAGTTTATGGTAGCATTCTTGGCTGGGCTGCTGTCTGTGTAATTGGCTGACTCTGATACATTTCACCTGCCAGCTATGCTAGTTCTCAGTGATTACCTTCCTATTGCTGTTTTCCCTTCCCATTGCCTTACTGTTTAAGCCCAGGGGTGCGCCACACAAACACAGCGCTCAAATGTGCACAGAGCAGATATTTCTTGGTTTACTTTTTTTTCCCTTTAAAACCCGGTGCAGGGCATGCACACCTGCTTAGGCAATGTAAACAGTTCTAGGCAGCCTTAGTCACACCCCCTTGCTTAGCTCTGCTAAGCTAATGGCAAACCCATGCCACAGGGCTCCAATCCACTTACAGTATGCTTGACACACAGCACTATTATGTCAGCTAACTCTTAGGCTTGAACCATGCTATTCCTGCACTTAGACTGTTGGGTGCTGGCTAGCACTGAGGGTAAATCTGGGATTCAGTATCATTCCCCTCATTTGCATAAGATTGCCTGCTAATTTATAGTTACAGGTCCCACACCGAGCCTCCCCCTTAGCATCCACTGTTCACTGGCCATGTTGTGTTCTGCCTGCCCTTGAGTATAATGGCAAGATAGTGATTTTGGTTAGAATGCTTATTTCAGGTAATTTTTTATATTTTCTGCCCGATCCCATTTGCGCACCACTGCCCTACACTTAAAAAGCTGAAATCATCTAAAAAAAATAAAAGTTATTCACTTATACTGACAGAACATATTGGTCTGCAAATATTCAAATGCTTTGCAGAATTTGACCAAAACATTTTTTGTCTAATGCAAAGTGAGCTTTAAACAAAACAACATAGTGTGTGCAACCCTGTAAAACAGTGCAAGACCCTTTAGATAAGTCTAAAACAAGGAAGTAACATAAAGCCCTTAGTTCAGCCTGTAGTTGTCCTATGCCAAGAGATCAACACCAGCAAGTGTGAACAGATGGGCAGCACTGTTCCTGCATAATTTTGCTGTAAAATCACTGGCCATATAAAAACAACATGACAGATAAGGATGGATAACCAAGCACTTCACAGATTGTACAACATATTGGGCCGGATTCACGAAGGCTTGCATGGAGTCTAAGAATAGAGTAAGACTCCAGACAGCCAATATGTCTGCCGAGCGATCCAGGAACAGCTGTTAGGGGCGTGCATGAGAGCTCCTAAAACTACTCTTGCACGGACAGTGTTATGTTATGCAAATTACCTCATTTGCTGCTGAAAGCTATGCAAATGAGGTAAATTTGCAATCCAGGAAACACTAACCTGTCCAAGTAAGTGTAGAGTTATTTGCAGAAATGTACTCCGTTGGTAACAGAGTACCGTTCTGCAAATAGCAAAATGGAGCTATGACAGCTCCAAATAAAGGATGCAAACAGTTGAGGAAGCATGCCAATGGCCAAATATAAGGCCATTGGCATTTTCATCTGTTGCAAAAAAATAACCCCCCCCCCGATCTCCGAGGTTTAAGCATAGAACAGCGCCGCGCAAACGTGCAATGCTATAAAAACCAGAAAATAAAAAAAAGCCAAAAATAGGCATTGTATTAGAAATATTCTCCTGCCATGCAGGTGAATGGCAGACTGAAGACAACATGGTTACTGAGTAGCGGTTGCTAGAGGGGGGAAGCTCAGTTTGAGAGATGTAACCAAGCATTAGTAGACAATCCTATGCAAATGAGGATAAGGATAGTGAATCCCAATTTTCCCTGCCATGTGAACCATATCCCTAGAGTGTAAGTGTAGGATTAAGGGAGTAGTAGAGTAGAAGATAGGTGACATCATGAGGGGGTATGTATGAAAGATAAGCTTATTGGAGCAGAGGGGCATGTGTTTGCTGTGAGTTATTCAGGACTGGAAGAGGCGTGTCTACAGTTGTCTTAACTCAAACCCAGAAACTGAAGGTGTACACCATGGATATCACTAAAGTTTCTTGCAAAGATGCTTACACTGTGTGCGCATGTGCGCACCTGTAAACCTGTCTAAGCCTGTGTGCGCGTGTGTGCACCCGTCTAAGCCTGTGTAAGGCTGGCTAAGCCTGTGTGCATGGATGTGCACCCACCTAAGCCTGTGTAAGTCTGTGTGCACGTGTTTGCGCATGTTTGCACTTGGTTGTGCAGCGCTGCCCCCCGTGGAAACAGAAAGGGAAAAGGAAGGAAAAGAAGTAGTAGGAAGTCAACCAAGGAGAACTAGCAGAGCTGCCAGGTGAAATCAATCAGAATCAGCCAATTACACAGGCAGTACACTAGCCCAGCCCAGCCCAGCACTTAAAACCCTGCAAACAACATTCCCCATGTTTTATCAGAAACACTGGAACACTGCAGTATACAAAGAGAAGTGAAAACTTAAAAAGCTTAACTAAGACAAAAAAAATGTTAGGGGCTGCCATTGCTATTATAAGGCAACATGTGCAAGATGCTGAGGGTGGTGCCATTGTGAATGCTGCTGAGCAACCCACAGTGAGGAGACGGAGAAGAGTTTACAGACCCAGGGTAACCTACCAGGAGCTACATGAGCTGGAGATAGTGGAGCGCTATAGAGTGGACAGAGACCTCCTGTAGCAAATTGTTGATCTGTGCAGGCCACACCTCACACACAGAACCAACAGAGGGGAACCCATCCCAGTGGAAACCAAGGTATGTGTTGGCCTAAGTATACTAGCAACAGGTACCTTCCAGAGACCAACTGGTGATATGTTGGGGATTTCACAGGCATCAGCATCCAGGGTACTGCACCAGTTCCTGAATGCCATGTCAGCACATGTCGGTGATCATGTATATTTCCCCAATTCCCATGAGGCATTGGCCAGCAATATGCATCTCTTCCAGCAAATAGTGGAATACCCTGAGGTAGTGGGTGCAATTGACTGCACGCACATGCACATCAAAGCACCAGTCGGTGAGCAGGGTAGGGCCTACATCAACTGCAAGGGCTTCCACTCCATCAACTGCCAGGTCATGTGTGATGCCCAGGGCATAATACTGAATGTGTGTGCTGTCTGCCCTGGAAGCTACCACGATTCCCATATCTGGCATCTGACACAGCTGTACCAGACATTTGCCAGTGGGGACATCCCTGATGGTCACCTAGTAGGGGATGCTGGATACACACTGGAGCCATGGCTGATGACACCCATCAGAAATGCACACACACCTGAACAAGGACTCCATAATAAGGCACATGCACAAACATAAAATGTAATCAAGCATGTGTCTGGGATGCTCAAGTCATGGTTCTGTTGCCTGGACACATCTGGTGGAGCCTTGCAGTACTCACCAACTACATGTACCCAAATTGTCATGGTATGTGCCATGCTACACAATATGATCATGCGAAAACAGCTGCAGCAGGAACAGCATGGGTCAGGCCCAAACAGCCCCCCACCATTGCCAAAGCCTGCATGTGCACAGTGTGACTCAGAGGAGTAACAACCTGAGCCTGCCCCAGTAGGCAGAAGGAGGCGTGCCCAGTATGCCTTGGCCTTGGCAAAGAGGCAACACATAGCACATACACTGGCTCAGTAGGAACCCTGGAAATGATACATCTCTCTGACTCACACATAAAATAAAAGGGATGCCTAACTTGCCACTACCTGTTTTCACACATGTATAGGGAGTGTACTATGTGCATCCGACATAGGCAGCCCTGCAGCACCACCTGAGGCATGATTGCCATGTTTCAAGCAATATAAAGCAGTGCTAGGCAGCTTTTACCACTAATTAGTATATGTAAACAAAATTTCCCGTGCCAACTAGCGCAACGTCGGGCAACGTTGAGCAATGTTGGGCAAGGTCGGGCAAAGTCGGGCAAAGTTGAGCAAAGTCAGGTAAACATGCTCATATCCGGTTTACTGTTCCTTAAGCAGTCTGGTCTACCCAGCATGAAAATAAAAAGCAGTGACAGGGCTCAAACCCAGTTATACTATGCACTATAGTCACAGTACTGAACCACTAAGCCATGACAGCATTTCACTGGCACAGACACAGCAGGACAATTGTACACTAATGCAAACACAAATAAATGCTGTAGCATGCCCCTAAAGAGGCATATGGGTAACCTCCCCCACAGGCCTATGCAGACAGAGAACAGCAGGCCAGGCGGTGTGATGTGGGTTGGGTAGGCTATGAAGTCACAATCTAATATACGTGACAGTGGACGCTAAGATCTGTAGTATAGTAGTATGCCTCAAGCCAGTATGATAGGCAACAGTACAGACTGAAATGGAGTACCTTACATAGCAGTGCAGGCCTAGCAAATGTATATAAGTGTCAGGTGAACCCCTCATCCTAAGTACACCCACAGTACCAATCAGGTGTGCCCCTGGGTAGAAATATACAAAGAATAGCTGTCCCCACTGTATGTAGAAATGTTGATAAGTCTATGAAAAGTGTCTCATGGAAGCCCTGCAGGCACAGCATGATCCCTCTTGATTTATGACACAAAGGTGAGCCCTGCTGTAAAAATACAACTTGATTTTCCACACACATATAGTATAAATGTCTATAGTAGGCGTGCTCACACACTTCAACAAATGTAGTGGATTTCATTCAGCATCACACTGAAAGGTCATACTGGGCATGCTCACACACTTAGGCTAAATATGGAGGTGATAATAAGGGATCTATGGACAAATGTGGTTAGTCATCTCTACTTCCAGAAACACATTCACAAAGTGGTCAGAAAATCATGCTATGTGTTCACACAACCTGCCAAGGTCTGTGCATGTAGGTCAAAGGAGGTTCCCTCTACTCATCAGTCATCAGACCCATCAGAGAGTACCACAACACACTTGTGATGAATCTGACTAGGCACTGTCAGCAGCTGGAAAGACCACTGAAGTACCTCAACAAGAGGATTACTGGCCTCAAACAGTTGCCCCATGCAACAAGACTGAATTTAACCCAATCTGTACTCTGTTGCATACTGTCTACTCAGGAGATCTCTGCACAACAGACAGGTCCATGTCATGGCAATACTCAGATCTGTTCTGAGTTACAGCTCAATGGCACTAAATATACAGACCCAACTGATATTGCCAACATCCTGGCAGATAGGATCAGTGTTAACTTTACCCCCTCTCACCCATGAAAGAAAACATCACTATAATGGAAGACTGCAACGTTGCTGTCATCACGGCTGCACAGGTAAAAAAACACTCTCCAAAGCCAGTATCACAGCAGACATGGGACCAGATAACTTCCCAGGCTGTGTTCTGCACAAACCACAGAATGAACAGGCACCACACCAACGTACCATGTTCAGTCATAGCCACACCTCAGGCTTTGTGCCAGCTGAATGATGCACAGCGATGATTATCCCACTACTCAAGGGTGGAGACACCACAGACCCCAGGAACTAGCACCCCATTAGCCTGATGAGCCTGCCCTTCAAGGCCATGGAATGCATCATCATACAACTTATAAAAAAATACATTTGTAATCCCCAAACCCTGGACCACAACCATGTTGGGTTTCTAAAATGCAGATCATGTATCCTAAACCTGATAGATGACATTGAAGCAGTCACCAGAACCGTAGACAACGGTAAGGTGGTTCGCACAGCCTATGTAGATCCTGCCACGGCTTACAATACCACCCCACACTCTGTAAATATATATAAACCCACTAAGTGAGATATAAATTGCTATGTCACAAGATGGGTTGCCAACAGGCTTACTGACAGAACACACACTGTGAAAGTAGCAGACTCCATGTATAACTTTGGACCAGTGACGAGTGCAGTACCACAGGGTCCAGGCCTGGGTCTTGTCCTGTTTACTATCTACTTCCCTGAAGTAAACTTTAACATGGAAGGTCTGTGGCTACTGAAGTTTCCAGATGACTGCAAACTAGGAGCCATAATTGTAAACACTAAAGATGTGGACATCCTACAAAAGGGCCTCACTGATACAGATGGCTGTTGTCAAAGCCATGGGCTCAAGCTCAATGCCAAAATGTGCATTGTCATCCCCTTTGTTAAAAACTCTGTAGCCATGAACTACAACATAGGTGGTAGTGTACTTAACACTGAAAGTGTGGCAAGAGACCTTGGGTCACAGGTGGACAGTGGACACAACTGTGATAATTACATCCCCACAGTAGTCAGGAAATTCTCCTATGTGGCACACCTCATCACAAAATGTGTCTCATGCAGAATAGAAGAGGACATTGTTCACCTCTACTCATCACTCACTTGATCCATAATAGAGTACAATGCCCCTTTTGCTATGTACCTCACAAGACAACTGCAACAACTGGAAAGCCTGCAGCAATACCTCACAAAGAGCATTAGCGTCCTGAAATGCATGCCATACACAGACCATCTCAAAATGCTCCTGCCGTACTCCTTTGCATATCACCTACTCAGAGGTGTTCTCTGCCTAACATACAAAGCTATGTCAAATACAGAGCTGTTGGACATGCTCCACATACAACACTCACATTCCCTCTGATCTTCAGACACAAAACCACGAGTGAAATACCAAAGGAAGGGGTGTATCCATTTACCTTATGGATACCCACACCTTCAGGTTAGTGGCACAGCATGAGGCCTTGGAGACCATGCAAGTGCAACTAAAATTGGGCAAAGCTGCTTATCAGATTGTAGCCTGCTACAGATCACCTACCTTGTCTCAGGAACCTCACTCAGTATT
This sequence comes from Protopterus annectens, assembly GCF_019279795.1. Classification (NCBI taxonomy): domain Eukaryota; kingdom Metazoa; phylum Chordata; order Ceratodontiformes; family Protopteridae; genus Protopterus; species Protopterus annectens. Next base: position 1,930,219,127 of record NC_056726.1, read on the forward strand.
CCTGAGAACAGTGGAAAATACAAAGGTCCTATCAAACACCATTATATGAGGAGATCACAACTACCCAAACATTGAGTGGGAGAATTACTCATGTACAACGTCCTTTGACCAATGTTTCCTAGAGTTTAAAAACTCTAACACCCTGGAACAGCTGGTCACCACACCCACTAGAGGTGACAACATACTGGACCTGATCATCACCAACATGGGGTACCAGTGTACCACAACAGAGATAAACCCCTTGCTGGTAATATCAGATCATAAAGTAATCACATTGGACATCCACATCCTGCCCTCCCATCAGTGAAACCACTGTGAAGACATTTTCAAAAGCAAACTGCACACTTCCCAAGACCAAAGTGGAAAGTTCCAAAGTCCCCTTGCTATAGGATAATGCTATATAATCTGCCGAATCATTTACAAGTGCATCCTATGAGCATCTACAGGGATGCATTGATTGAGACATCCCAAATAAAACCAAGATGCACTCCTCCAAAAATAAGAAACCAGTCTGGGGGTCATCGCCCATAAATAAGCTAGACAACAGCAGAAGGAAACGAACACATGATAGAGCAAACTTCACAAAAGGAAAGGCATCACTGATCATTATTAGGAAGAAACAATGATCACTCATAAAATAATCTAAGGCCAGTTTCTAAAGACAAATTGCCAAGGAATCTAAGAATAACAACCACAAAGCCTTCATTAGCTATACCAAACATGTAGGTGGCAACTTCAAAATATGCTGTCAGCTACTGAAAATTGGCAAGAAATACACTGAACCAACTTACATTGCCCACATCCTGGGGGACAGATTCAGTGCAAACTCCCCCCCTTCACCCCCAAAAGGGCTTGTGTCCATCCCAGAAGAATGCAGAGCCCCAGACTTCATGGACATGCAGGTAAAGACAGCCCTCTCCAAAGCTAAGAACACAGCATCACTGGGACTGGATGGTGTCCCAGGCTGAGTCTTGCACCAGCCCCAAAAGGAACTACACCCTCACCTACATTCACTGTTCAGATTCAATCGTACCACAGGCTGTGTACCCAAAGAATGGCATACACCAACAGTCATCCAGCTCCACAAAGGGGGGAGGGTGCCACAACAGAACCTGGAAACCATTGCCCTATAGGTCTACTCAGCCTGGTCTGCAAAGCTATGGAGCAAATTATCATGGAACCCATAAACAGAGACATTGAGGACCTCCAGACACTGGACTCTACCCAACCTGGCCTTGTTAAAGGCAGATTCTGCCTCCTAAACCTAGTTGACTTATTTGAAACAGTTACCAAGGACATAGATGGAGGTGAAAGTAGTCCACACAGCCCACCTGGACCTCTCTAAAGACTTTCTACACCATTCTCCATGCTGTAATCATGGACAAGCTTACCAGCTTGAACATTAACAGCTATGTCACAGGATGGGTGGTCAAGTGGCTCACAGATCAATCACATATATTCAGGTTTGCGGGTGCCATGTCCGACTCTAAACCAGTCACAAATGGGATCACACAGATCTTGGTCCTTGGACCCCACCTGTTCAGTAGATACTGCTCAGAGGTACAGGCAAGCATGGGAGGAGTATGGCTGAACAGGTTTGCAGATGACTGCTAACTGTGGTCCATAATTGACTCTACGGCTGACACATACATCCTCCAGAAGGGTCTTACAGAGACAGATACCTGGTGTCAAAACAATGCCCTCAAGCAGAATGCCAAAGAATGCACAGTCATCCCCTTTGGATAAAGCAAAGTGCACACAAATTACCACATAGGTGGTAATCCAGTATGTATGGAGAAAGTCATTATGGCCCTGGGGACACAGGTAGATAGTAAACTCTCCTTTGATAATCACATGGCCAAAGTGTTTAGACATTCCTTTTATGTAGCCCACCTAATGTCACCTAATGTAACCCACTTTGTCTAGTCTGATGAAGTCACCATCCTACAAATATACCTGTGGAAAGGAGAACTCACAGTGATGTGTATAGTGCATTGTGTAAATGTGTACTCCTGTAGTATCATAAAGTAGTTAGGTAGGGGTTTAAATCCTGCACTTGACAAGTGTGTGTGTGTGTGTGTGATCTCCTTGGATAGAAGCAACCTTTTTGGAGAGTAGTAGAACACCTTAAAAGTGGTATACTAATCTTTATCAAGTCAGATGATGTCACCATCCTACAAATATACCTGTGGAAAAGAGAGCTCTCAGTAATGTGTATAGCATGTCATCTTAATGTGTACTCCTCTAATATCATGACGTAGTTAGGTAGTGGGTTGCATCCTGCACTTGACAACTGTATGTTTGTTTGTGTGTAATCTCCTTGGAGAGTAGTAGAACACCTTAAAAGCGGTATACTTATCTTTGTCAAATCTGATGATGTCACCATCCTGCAAATATACCTGTGGAAAAAAGACATCCTAGTAATGTGTATAGCACATTGTGTTAATGAGAGTAGTAGAACACCTTAAAAGTGGTATACTTATCTTTGTCAAGTCTGATGATGTCACCATCCTACAAATATACCTGTGGAAACAAAACTGCCCGGTAATGTGTATAGTGTGTTGTGTTAATGTGTACTTTTCTAATCTCATGAAGTAGTGAGGTAGGGATTTGAATCCTGCACTTGACAACTGTGTTTGTGTGTAATCTTCTTGGAGAAGGGCAATCTTTTTGGAGAGTAGTAGAACACATTAAAAGCGGTATACTTATCTTTGTCAAGTCTGATGATGTCACCATCCTACAAATATACCTGTGTAAAAAAAAACTCCTAGTAATGTGTATAGCACGTCGTGTTAATGCGTAATCCTCTACTATCATGAAGTAGGTAGAGATTTGAATCCTGCACTTGACATGTGTGTGCATTTGTGTGTAATCTCCTTGAAGAGAAGCGACCTTTTGAAGAGTAGTAGAACACATTAAAAGTGGTATACTTATCTTTGTCGAGTCTGATGATGTCACCATCCTACAAATATGTAACAACAAGAAAAAGTACTCCACAGCCACTCGCCCGAAAAAAGTTTAAATGCACGTAGTCACTTACAAATATACCTGTGGAAAAGAGACCTCCCAGTAATGTGTATAGCGCATCGTGTTAATGTGTAATTCTTTAGTATCATGAAGTAGTTAGATAGGGGTTTGATTCCTGCACTTGACAACTGTGTGTGTTTGAGTGTGATCTCCTTGCAGAGGAGCAACCATTTTGGAGAGTAGTAAAACACCTTAAAAGTGGTATACTTATCTTTGTCAAGTCTGATGATGTCACCATCCTACAAATATACCTGTGGAAAGAGAAACGTCCACTAATGTGTATAGCATGCTGTGTTAATGTGTACTGCTCTATTATCATAAAGTAGGTAGGGGTTAGAATCCTGCACTTGGTGTGTGTGCTCTATGTGTGTGACACTGTTGGTGAATGTGTTGCGGGTTTTGCTTTTACTACTGTATGACATATCAGTATGACAACAGTATGTGCATTGCACATGTCAGGTAGCTGTGTGGCAAATACATATACGTACATGTGACCTCAATTATTTCATAGGTGGGAACCCTGCTTTCTCCATGAACACATCTGTCATCTTTGCCAGAGTGTGCTGCCACTTTCCAGACCTTAGGTCACATCTGTATGCTTGTGACAAGGCCAGCCACTGCAGTGATCCCTGGCCTAGGTCATCCGTGTCACACACACTCATTATGGTTTCTATTGAATTGTGTGAGTGAGGGTTTATGGCTGAGGTATTTTACAGACCTGTTCAAACATATCAAAGTCTGTCAATGATGGTTATTCATTATAGGTGTACAACAACCTTTGTGGATATGCATGCAGACCACTTATTGCTTATGTGATCCAACGAGGGATGTCAAAATACCTTTGGAAATGTGATTACCAAAGTAGAGATGATGTAACACTTGGCTGCATGTACACATCGGTACCTGTTCAAAATATTGGTGTCTACTACCTATGTGGTACTGTGGGAATACTATGTTTCATAAAGGTGGATGACTATGCTTTGGTTGGCTTAAAGCTTTACAGCATGGGTTTGACAACAGGTATCTGTCTGTATGATACCCTTGTGGAGGATGTGTATGTCATCTGGAGAATGCATTATAGGCCACAGTATGCATTTCCAGACGTGGATGGACATATCCCTACTGTGATTGCTTGTACCTAAGAGAGCTATATGCCAAACAGGAGTGGTCTCAGCAATGGGTGCAGGTGAATACCACTGGTTACTGGCATAGTATAGTACCTGAAGGATCCAAATGTTACTGTGTGTCCTACATCTGTGTGTCAGTTGTCAAGACATCATCTAACAATTGTTTATGGTCAGGCTGTTGAGGTTATGTATACTACCAGAATGCAGTACAATGACAGATAGTAACAGTATCACCCACAACACAGTGTCAAACCATGTCATACACACATGTCTACTCAAGTACCGAAATGTGTGTAGTACAATGCATACTGGCCACCAATAGAAACTATGGAGTGTTACTGTGTAACACAGGGCATGTCACCCTGCCCATGTGTCCACTATGCACATACATGCAGACAGTGCACCTCCACCATGTTCACAAATGTACACCTGCAAAGCTGTGCTACACACATCCCACATGTACTGTCCACTCTCTAACACATGCTGCCAATACTACACACATCAGCCAAGTGGCACATGGGTGGACAATACACTATTGGAACTAACACTGATGTAAACAATACTACATTGACAATCATAGCTTTAATGCATCATGCCTGTTCAGCTACACCTTCAAGGACATCATTGCTGACAACATGCTAACATTGCTATACTGCTGTAAAGTCACCCTGTGCATCAGCACCATGGTAGCCTGTTCCTGCATCAATGTTACAGATGACAGGAGGTGGCACAGGCTTCATCATATGCACAGGGTGTGTTGCTGGTTTGCCAGAGGCCTACATTGTGTGTGTGTGTGTGTGTGTGTGTGTGTGTGTGTGTGTGTGTGTGTGTGTGTGTGTGTGTGTGTGTGTGTGTGTGTGTGAAGGCCAAGAGTACTGCTATGGGCCAATGGTGATGTAATGTGTGTGGGTATGTGTTAGCCCTTGGTGTCTAGTTTATGTGTGTGTGTGTGTGTGTGTGTGTGTGTGTGTGTGTGTGTGTGTGTGTGTATGTCTGCATGCACACAGTTCCACCATGTGGCTGCCATATACAGGGATTTGTGGGACAGCCACAGACTGTACCTGCCAGGCTTTACAGATCACTGTCTCTGGCCACAGACACGGTACCTGTGCCTGGCAGGTGTGCTACTGACAGTATCAGGTACTAAGCCAAACTGGGTACTATCCTCAGAGGTGGACAGATGTACACTGGACCCAGGTCCCTGCTGGGACTGTCCAGAGCCACGTGCATGTGGTCTTCTAGGATATTCTATGAACAGCTCACTCCCAACATTGCTGGTGCTGGTACTGGCACTACAGGAACGGCTGTGACTTGAGGGAAATCCGGGGCAACTGCCAGCTGCTGATGTTGCTGGCATACATCCAGGTCGATGTCTCAACCATCCCACACTGTCCTGACACATGGACATGACATTGCGGAGGACATCTAATGTCTCACTCCAACGTCTATCAGTGACCTCAGTGTAATTACGGGTGGCACCTGCTAGGTCACGGATACTGTCAATTACAGCAGTGTTATGTGGCCTCTGTGCCCTTAGTCCCTGTCTGGTATACCATTCCGTACGTGCCTGTGCCTCCATGACAGCCTGAAACATGCATGAGGTTGTAAGATCTGTGGCACGTTTGCCAGGGGCATGATGAGCAGCAGTGCTCTGACGAGAATCCCTGGACATCTGTCTGTGTGGTACCATTCCAGACATCTGGGTATGGCTGCTGTGTCAGGATGCATGTGCCATAGATACCACACTGTCCTGGCCAATGCCAACTGTACACTGTCCCTCAGCTAAGGGCATTGGTGATGGATGTATTGGCAGTATAACTGTGTACATGGATGGGGTGGAAACTTGTGTTCTGTCGATTGGTGGCTCAACGACAGACCCTGACAAACATGCCTGTGCCTCAACACACCTATCCTCATTATCACTATTTTGCTCATTGACATCAGGTTCCCTGCTGCAGTGAACCAGCCCAACCTCAGCACCTGTGAGAGGAAGACAGGAAACACACTTTACGACCTGTATATGATGTTGTAACACATGCACACATGCACACATGAATACATGCACACATGCACACATGAACACATGCACACATGCACACATGAAAACATGCACACACACACACACACACACACACACACACACACACACACACACACACACACACACACACACACACACACACACACACACACACACACACACACACACACACACACACACACACACCACCAGCAATCCAGAACATACTCAATAGCGATTGATGGTGGGGTACAGTATCACAAGCCAATCAGTCATATCACATGTGTTAGCATGCAGGACGCGTGTTGCTCAACAGCATGCAGTGTGAGTGTAGACAGTCCTTGCTAATAACAGTATACATGGCTCTGATGCATGTGTGTTGTTGTTCAGTGATTGGCCTCACCCTGGAATGCAATGTGTACATGGACACAACATTGCTGTCCAAGTATTGAAAGCTTTGCAATGTCCTGTGCACTATCACTCACAGGTATACATACCATGGCTGCATGTGTATCTGTGTGTCACATAGATATACATTTCTGATTAGAGCATCTGTGTCTTTAGCAGATAATTGTGGACACAGGTTTAGCACATGCATACTATGTATACACACAGGATGAGTGGTGCATGTAAACTTGATGGAATACCATTGCTCAACATAGCCATTGTACAGTGGTTATGGTGTGTGTAGGACATATTGTGTACACGCCAGTGTCAGCCATGACATGGCATGCTACAACACAACTGCAACATTAAACATCACACATACCTAATGTGTGCCATGTGACCTATACACTCCATAGCATTACAAGACATATATGTGTCACTTTGTACAAATGGTGATTGCTATGCACATTGTGTATAGGTGCATATGTTTGCACACACACAACAGTGAGGTGCATAGCAATGAATGCTATGTGTAGTACAGTGGTTACTGTAACTGGATGGGGTGTAGTACCATGAGCCATCATCATGCAGCATCATGTGGTCACTCAAGGCTACTAATGTGTGCCAGACTGGCACCTAGCATGCTGTACCTGAACTGCAGTACCATGGCTACATTCACCATTTCACAGCCAGTTGTTACATGGGTTTGTAAGGTGCCCAATAGGGAGCATTGCGTAACATGAATGTGTTATGTGTTGCAGAGTGTCGCACAGCCCCATGATAGGCCCCTACCGCTCAGGTATATTATGTGTGCTGTGTGGATGACATTTGGGATACTGGAGTGTGACCTTACAGCGGGTGTCTGAATACACCATGTGTAGCATATTAACGTGTAAGGCGTATGACAATGTTGTGTATGTTGTGTGCATGTGTATCGACTCTGCCTATCTAATGTCCACTACAGTTTTTCCACAATTGTGTGGGATGCTCTGTGTATTGCATGTGTTTGAGGCAGCTACTCAAGTTACTGGGATGTGCATAGTCTCACAGCAAACATGCACAGCACGCATTATGCGTAGGTGTGTTACGTGTACATGTCCTACACCTCACCTATGACATGCACATATATTATGCAATATTAAATGTAGAACACATTCACCAGCATGGGTCTGCTGGCTTGCTGTCACACCAGAGGGACCTACAAGGATATGAGACAGTTTGTCAGTGGCAACAACTGTGGCATTGCTACTGTGGGTTTGTTATCTTACAGTAGTACAATGGTTGACAGTCACAGGCCTACAGGTTATGTTCCAAATTATCAGTATTGCACAGCAACAGGCTCCACATCTTCTAACTACACAGTACACATCTCACATATGCATGATCTACCAATAGAGGTAACAGTAGTCTACAGATATGCCATGTTACCTGCATGCTCCATGTCAACTCGCTGGGTGGCTCCAGACTTCATGATGATACATGTTTGCTGTTGTTGTTGTTGGCCATGAGTCACCAGGCTGAGGAGCAGCTCCTCCACTCTGGTGAGGGGGGGATGGATGGCTACCTCACCACCTGTGGCAAGCTGTTGTCTATGGACATCAGACAGACGCTGCTGGACATGTCTAAGTAAATCACTGCAGTGATGACGTACCTGCTCATATGTCCGGTTATGCATGCCTATGTCATTTACCCGATGGACAACATCTTGCCACAGTGCAGTCCGCTCATGCTGGTCCTGGCTGGTTCTTGAGAACAGCAGGGCATAGTGCTGAACCAGGCTGGTTGTTATCTGCTCAACCTCGGCTGGGCTATATGTCAGATTGTAATGGTGGGCCATGACCCTGGAAGACATTGAAATAATATGTGTGAGCAAGTCATGTGGCACACTTAACATTCTAAAGTACAGATATCACTGAACTGCCATATATAACAACCTATTGGCTGTCAGAGGATACAAACTTTCAATACCACATATCAGTGCTCATACCACAACTGCCTGACAGTGCCTGGCACACTGTATATATCAAACCATGTTCTGCACAGCAACAAAGAGAAACCAGTATGTAAGACTATGCATCAGTGCATGCCACACTGTATGTGACACACTGCACCACCTAGCCACAGGAGGTATATATCAAGCTAATGCATAAAGACATATGTCATCCATTGCAATGATTGTAAAGTCTAGTTACAGTATTACCAGCATACCACACTAGATGTTGGTGGCAAACCCCTGCCTAACATATGTGCACATTTGTTAGTATAGGTGGCATACTGCTGTACTAGACTATACATGTTGCTAGATACACACTTATATCCTGTAACACACATATGACCGAGGGCATGTTACAGGCATACGCACACACACATCAGACATACATACAAGACAAAAAGGTACGGCAACCCAGATGAGCTTTATCTGTGTACCATAAGGTACTGTGTGTCAATACTTACAAAACATTATGCCTGAGGTATGTAATCTGTGAGGACTACAGGGAACACACATAACAGTGTTTCCAAGAAATGTGGACATACACCATACTGTGCTGTTTAGGCCGACAGCTTCAGGTAGTACTACAGTTCATACAGGATTTGGATTCACCAGCAGTACCAATCAATAAGCATACATAGTTCATGGGTATGGAGTTTTTGCCAGAAGGGATGCCAATGTAGTTTCAACATTGAGCTTGAGTCCATTGCTTTGTCACCAGGCATCTTTCACAGTAAATATGACCCTGTCTCTCTCTCTCTCTCATATATATATATATATATATATATATATATATATATATATATATATATATATATATACACATATATACACACACACACACACACACACACACACACACACACACACACACACACACACACACACACACACACACACACATACATATAAACATCCATTGGTGTACATATAGATATACATATAGGCACATATACAGTCCACTTTTCATGGTGGGAATATCAATTATGCAAAGGTTGTGAGGTATACAGTTATGTAATAATATTGCACAGTGTTGTGCAGAATGCATTGAAGGTGTTCTCAGCCCATGTAGCTTTAGCAGGCCTCACTGGCTGCAACACTGCAAACCTGACAAATCATACCCACAGCGTTTGACCACCACATGTCATATACCAGTACTGTATGCTGTCTTGTTTGCCACACACTGCAACCTACATAGAAATATGCACATAACAACCTTCACCAACATATATATGTCCACCCTTCACAAACAGTTGCAGTATGTCCCTTGCTCTATGCACATGTACAGATGCTAATATATCTGCAACAGATCGCTCCGTATGTGTGTGCCATACACATACAAGGTCCACACTGTTGTAAGTCTGTGGACCTCACGGCTGACCTGTTGGGCCATCCTGCAACATGAACAGGTGTCACATGTGAGCACACAGTAATATTAGAGGGTGTATATATAGTTGCAAATGCTAGATTAGCATACTAGCCTGGTACAGCTCTTGCCAATGCTAAGCTACATGTTAATATGACTATCATGCATTTGTTACTCTGTCACATCCATGTTTATATAACTGTATGCACTACTCCCCCAAACAGACATTGTACACACTACTGTACAGAACACAGATAACATGGATCAGATGTTTGACATTTAATGCTGAACTACATATGTCACAGTTATATCCCACTGCACACAGCTACACATTGATTTCTCCATGGCAGTAGTTATGCAAGGCATCTGTGCATAGATACGTACTGCTGCCACATATGGATGATTCAAAGTATGTAGAGTACTCTTCAAAAACATCTACAACATGCCAGTAAATACATATCTGTTACATACCTTTCCTTTGTATGTGTTTGTATTTGTCAGTTCCATATGTTTTGTATTTGTTTTTTATTTTGTAATTTTTTTTTATATCTTATTTTTTTTTTTAATAATTTTTTTTTTGGTTTTTAATAATCTTTTTTTCTGTTGCTGTTGTCGGTGTCTGTCTGTCTGTCTGTGTGTGTCTCTCTCTTGCTCTCTCTCTCTCTCCGTAGCTGCAATGAAATGATTGCATGTGTGGACAGCAAGTACAGCCTGCTTTTATAGGTATCTGCACATGTGCATGTGATGGCCTCTGCACCAATTGGTGGCCACCATTTGGTAATTGCATGCAGTCTGCTGTGTGGTAATTGCAGTACTCACTGTCATAGCAACCCAATGCTATAAATTGCTAAGTCAGGTAGGCGTAGCCCTTTCAGCTTTCCAAAGTGGGGCCCATGCTTGTTTGCTGTGGACACCGTTGTGTAAGTCAGAAGGTTCGTATACTTCTTATATCTGAAGCTAGAGGTGTAGTCAGTGATTTGAATGTTGAACTCAGACCCGAATGTTGCCACTTCCAGTACACAGTTGTCAGTGTAGAATTGTACTCACCCCTACAAATGCTAACACAAGATACATGGGAGTATGCAGTTTCTTTTTGACTTATACAATTAGCTGCCATACATATGTAGTTATTGAGATGTATTCATTTGGCACATGAACTGTTTGTGAACTGCTATACTGTGAATATTAATGTACTCACTTCTGCACAGTTTGTGTTTTTTTATTGATGACATTAGCACAGGATGCTCATGAAAGCTGGACAATTCCAGTACTGAGTATGCCTACCTACATCTTTGCTGGACCATGAACACACTGGTAGTTTGTACATTTGGGTAGTGATTGTCCTGCTATGATACTGTGTGTGGGTTGTAAAGTGCTGCTGTAACATTATTTACTGCTAGAATGTCTGGTTCTGTTATCACAGTCATGTAATGCAATTTCACAACAACTGTTGGTAAAGTTCCACAGAACAGGTTTTGTGTTATGGCATTCCTTTCTTTCCTTTACATTCACTCATTCTGATGCATGATATATCTATTTCAGCAGCAACCTGCTGTATATCTACTGTGGCTTAGTGGTACTTCATACAGTCTAGTGTGTCCAAGGTCCGGGGTTCGAGACTGACAGAGGTGTTTTATTTTGCTGCTGAGCAGAACAAGGGCTCTCACCTGCAGGGTGACTAAGGCACTTTTAAGCAGTTGTAAGTGGGTTTGCGTGAAGCTTAGCAATACTTAGCTAAGCGCACACAAGCACACACTCGCACAAACCCACTAACTACTGCTTAAAAGTGCTTACTTCCGTTAACCCCCGCGCTCATTTCTTTGAAAGAAAAGAAAATGGGGAAATAGGAAAGTGGTGAAAAAAGGGCACAAAGAGGGAAAGACAGTAGGGAAAACAGCTCGGGATGTGCAGGACGGGTGTAGGGAAGGTCCATTGATGCCCATTTCTTTAACAGCAACAGCTGTGCATATGCTAGAAATTTGGAGGGAAATTTTAAACCTTTCACCCCTGAGAGAGGGGTGGGAACAACAAAGTATGTTGTACTGCCAATTAAATATCAGTTTATGTGTCCAGCAGACATGTGTGCAAAATAGGCAGCTATGTATGGGGCATAATTTTTTTTGGGAGCAGATTGCCCTTTTTTTTTCAGGTGAGAGTGGAATGTGGGGTAGGGGAAGTGGGTATATTTGGGGAGGTAGGTTGGGGAGGTAAACAGACAAGACAAACAAGACACATACAGGGGCGAAATATGACACATGTGGTGGGTGAACACCATTGACGGGGAAGGATGTTTGGAAATAGCAAGCCCATGAGCCCACAGATGGCAACAGTGGGACTGAGATCCCCACCCATGGTCAGTCACCACTGCACCTTCACAGCTCAGAGGGTGGCTGTGCTGGGGGCTGTGTAGGAGTGGCAGGCTCACCCATGAGTCATGCCACATGTGCCTCAAGCTGGCGTAGAGGATCAGCGACTGAACACTCAATCTCCCTACGCACCACAGCCTGGGCCATTTGGAGGGTGATAGGTGGCCCTCCTCCAGCCACACTTGCATGGGGGGACAAGCCCCATCCCCTGCAGTGCTTCCACTCTAAGGTGGCACTGGGCCAGTGGAGGAGGAGGTCCCCGGCTGGGCACCGGACCTGCTGGTGCCAGGTGCCATCGCCAGCTGAGGTGGGACTGGTGGGTCCGCTGGGACCGGCCTTCACATACGTTCTATGTTTAGGAGGATTTAATGACAATATGGGTTCTCAATAGCCAACAGCATTCCAAATTAATTGTAACAGCATGCAGTAGTATTCGCATTAACCCAACACACCAGAGTTCCAACAGTTGAACAGCAAGCATAACACATCCATATACAGAACAACAGTGGACATTACAACAGCATGCAGGATTGATTGATGGCAACAGGCCACCAAGATTGTGGTATTAGAACAGGGCATATGCATCAAAGTAAATGCAGATATTTATAAACCAATAGGACATATGTCCCAACAGATGTTTTGAGATTAGACATACACATTGACATGTGGAATTGCATTGTTTATGCACATACAGTAGGGTGTAAAAAGATACCTCCATTAACAACTTATATGTACTTATAGTTTACACTACATTCATATTGACTGCAGGTATATATCCCCTACATGTATTATCACACTAGGCAATGTCTGTTAAATTGTGAAATGGATTTTGCTAGTTCTTTATATACCTGACCTGTATCTGACATACAGACTGTCCAGGATGCAGATGTTACTGCTACATATTTATATATTTTATTTATATTTATATATCTACATATCTGGATGTGTTCAGGTGACATTATCAATTATATTTTAACAGCTCCCTACATTTCTAGCAGCACACTGACATTTCTAGGGAACACAATAACAAGCTACTCATGTGCCAGATTAACCTATACATGCCAGCCATTAATCAACAGTTGAGGACTGTATATATGCTTAACAGCTACTGGTACTCCCTTCATCCACTTTATATGGGCCTACCCAAGTGTGGGTTGACAGCGCTTAATACAACAGTACTGTTTCTATAATGCAAGAGTACAACAACATATCGAGGAAAGTGACACGGACACACTCCAGGAATTATACCTTTATTAATTACATTACACACTTTTCTAGAGGCTCTCTCATTTATTTGATATTACAGTGCATGCAGAAGACTTATTCAAGACATATTATACCTTTATTAATAGGTTACAACACTCTTTTTCATGCTCTTTCACTTATTTTATATAACAATACATGCAGAATAATTACTAACCTGCCTGGTGGCGCAGCCTTAGCAGCCTATCTGCATAGGCTTGCTGATTCGCAGCACGGACACCTGCAGCTGTGAAGTAAATTAAGTGATATTGAGACATATACCTATCCATAATATAGACTATAATTGCAATTCTTACATACTTCATTCCATGGCTACCTACTCAGTAGTGGGGCATTTTGCATCCCATGTGCCTCCTGTATCCACTGGTTCAGTCGGTCCTCCTTGCATCTCTTCAGGTCTGAGTAGTGGGGTCTGACCTGCTCACCAGTCTGAAGGACGCTTGTGGCACTATGAGATCATGTGCTAGACAGTTCCAGGCTTCTGCTTTGTATTCAGTGCCCTGGAACTGGCCCTGCAGGAGTCTGTCATCATGATTATGGATGAGGAGACAAACCATCACTTTTGAATCCTCAATGCCCCACCATTGAGCTCGAAAGCAAGATGGGAGCTACAACCAGTTATGGCAAGTATTCCCACCTATGGGGCTTAAATATACCTCATTTCTCGCACTTATTTGTGATTGGCCGGTTTTGAATAATCTCAGCTGAAAGCACAGCTGCTTAGCACTGGGTAAAATTTCATTAATATGTATGTGTGTGTTGAAAGTGCATGCATATTACAAGCTGTCATGGCTTAGTGGTTCAGTACTGTGATTATGGTGCATAGTATCCCGGGTTCGAGGCCTGTCATTGCTTTTTATTTTATTACTGGCCAGACCGGCTAGGAGGTGTGGCTGTGTTTAGCCGACTTTGCTCAACTTTGCCCAACGTTGCTCGGCGTTGCTCGACGTTGCCCGACGTTGTGCTGGTTAGCGCGGTACGCAGCTCCATGCAAACATGTTTTGTTTTCGCTAGTTGGCACGATACGCAGCGCTGCGCAAAGCCATTGCGCTAGTTAAAACAGTGCTAAGCTATGAGCAATTAGACTTAAATCTGCTTAATACTGGTAAACGTTGCTTAGCAGTGCTTCACATTGCTTAAGATACGTTACTTATGCATTCATAGCCAATTCACCTTCTGTTTTATATATATATATATATATATATATATATATATATATATATATATATATATATATATATATATATATATATATATATATATATATATATATGATATCGTTCACTACTAAATAGGCCATTTCAAAGCTTTTTACTAAAATTTAAAAGAAATGTCAGGAATTATTTTTCTATACAGGCTTCCTACAGAAAATAGAAAGGGGAGTGGAGGAACTCGAACCGGGAATGCCTCCTCTTTGTGCAAAGGCTCTACCACTACACTATTGCTATTTGGCTTAATTTGCATATAAGTTTCTTATTATCCTCTTCGATGTCTGATCTGCTAACTGTAGCTAGGCAATGGGCAAACCCATGCAAACACGCGTAAATACGGGCAGCTATTATGGGAATAATAAAAAAAAAATAAGAGTTTTACATTTTTTATTGTACAGGGGCTTAGAATGTGGGGGAGTGTAGTGTGGTGTATGTACACATTTGAACAGACTTGCTCATGTCATTTACATTTGACGATTGTGGGACTTGCCGGGGCATGAATTTTGGACTGCTTGGCAGTCTGACAAGCCCCCCTGCACTCGTGCATGCTCCATGTTAGCCTTAGAGTTGGGTCAGCGTGCCCTCATGAATATGCATGGCGCGCTGACATCATCCTCTTAGGCTGCAGTTTCCATGTAAGACTTATTTAGTCTTACATAGAGGATTAGTGAATCCCGGGGATTGTATGGATGAACATATTGAGTTTGGGTGTCCAACATAGCTGCAGTCCATATTATTAACAGCAGCCTGCTAGGTACACCATTGGCATGTTGTGTATATCTGTAAGTAAAATCCTTAATCATTTCCTACAATGCATATTTACTTATGCAGGGAATATAAATTATGAGTCTTGAAACCTTACCAAGAGAATAACTGTAATGTGGATATTTCAATGCATCACAGCTATACCCAGCATCATAAGAGCCACACACAGCACATGTTTAGAGCATACAAGCAAGAAAAACTGATAGTGTTTTAGTGTACTATAATATGTATGGATTCTACAAGGAATTTGCAGATGGTGTACAATGACTGAGAATGCATGTTCCATGTGTACAGCAAATATTCAGGAAATACCGTTTACACATCTGCTTTGCTAAAGTATGCTTTCTATAGGGGGAACATACAATGCAGGAGCTTGGTTTGGGAATGCAGTGTGACACCTACAGTCATAGCTGCTCACACCTTTGAGTAGCCAACTACCACTGCAGTGGAGGTATGCAGCACTGCACACCAAAAACCCACAACATCAAAGAACATGCACATGTTCACCTAAAAATGTGGTTCAGCTGCCTGGACACCACCAGTAGTGCATTGCAGTATGTGTCCCTAAGGTGTGCAACATATTCCTGTTATAATATAGCCTGCATACTATCACTTTGGCTTCACTGGGTACAACTGCATAAAAAACAAGGCCCGAACAATTATCTCATGAAGACATGTACTGAGACAACAGAGCTAGAGATGCTGATATAAGATAGCATTTTAGTAGCTAATTTCATCTAGATTATGCATAGAGGTTACACACAATGTGAGTGTAACTAATGTATGCTTAATATATATATATATATATATATATATATATATATATATATATAGTGTAGATAGATGGAATTAGAAGAAGGAAATGAGGGGACAGGTATGTGTGTGTGTGTGTGTGTGTGTGTGTGTGTGTGTGTGTGTGTGTGTGTGTGTGTGTGTGTGTGTGTGTGTGTGTTTCTCAGCTTGCATCATACACAACCTATTAACAGTAGCAATATTTTACTTCTACATAAACTTATGATGCACACTCCAGTAATATAAAACAGGTTATATAGCTGTATGATATACAAAATATGTAATGTATAGGTTTTAGACCAGGACAGTATTTTACTCAGATTATAAAGGAAATCATACCAAATTCATAGGTTCGTAGGAGATTAGTAGGCAAATTGCTTAAGAGTCCTTACATGTCTAGCCAATATAACCTGATTTTACCCAATATATGGTCCCTAGAGGCAAGAGCATGGCACAAATTTGTGCCTATGCCTTGAGTATTTTACAAATTGCCCCTGTCCAAAAGGGACGTAGGTACTACCTCAGGTATGAATTTAAAATTCATCCATTGATCCAAACTGAGTTTGAAGGGGAACAGGGAAGGACTCTGTTTATTGTGACTAGGAATTAACTTATATATATATATATATATATATATATATAGTGTAGATAGATGGAATTATCAGAAGAAGGAAATGAGGGAACAGGTATGTGTGTGTGTGTGTGTGTGTGTGTGTGTGTGTGTGTGTGTGTGTGTGTGTGTGTGTGTGTGTGTGTGTGTGTGTGTGTGTGTGTGTGTGTGTATGTTTCTCAGCTTGCATCATACACAACCTATTAACAGTAGCAACTTATGATGCACACTCCAGTAATATAAAACAGGTTCTATAGCTGTATGATACACAAAATATGTAATGTATAGGTTTTAGACCAGAACAGTATTTTACTCAGATTATAAAGGAAATCATACCAAATTCATAGGTTCGTAGGAGATTAGTAGGCAAATTGCTTAAGAGTCCTTACATGTCTAGCCAATATAACCTGATTTTACCCAATATACGGTCCCTAGAGGCAAGAGCATGGCACAAATTTGTGCCTATGCCTTGAGTATTTTACAGATTGCCCCTGTCCAAAAGGGACATAGGTACTACCTCAGGTGTGAATTTAAAATTCCCCAGCCATTGATCCAAACTGAGTTTGAAAGGGACCAGGGAAGGCCTCTGTTTATTGTGACTAGGAATCCTGTTCCAAAGGAGGAGCAATCCCTGAGACACATACCTCTCACTGTAGCATGTTTTGTTTGAGGTACTGACTAAGTTTAGATCCCTGGATCATGTGACACTTGTGATGTTTGACTTGCAGATGTGTAGCGGCATCATCAAGGCTGGATTTGTGAGTGCCTTCTATGTTAGACATAGGTCACCCCTTAATAGTCAGTGGGAGACTGAGTAAAGGGATAGGGCTTTTAGACTATCCACATAGGACATGTTGTTTACACACTTTATTTTCTTTGTGAAGAACCAATGAGGTCATTCAATCTGCTGTAAGTGCCTAGTCAAGTACATGGCAAATGGTGCATTACACTTGAATATTGGTCTAATGATGGCTGAGTACAGCAGGACTATAATTTCCTTGGATCTGGATGCCATAACTTTTCTTATAAGTTGTGCCACATAGAAGGACTTCCTCACCACTGCGGCCACATGGTGATCAAAGTTTACTATCTATCTGCATACCCAGATCTCTCACCTCTGAGTCTAGTCTTAAGGGTGTGCTGTTGATGTTGTTGTTTGCTGGGGTGTTTGACTTCCCAAAGTGTATGATAATGCCATTTTTTGCATTTAGTTTTAGGCCACAGTTATGGTCCCAATAACTCGTCTGATCCAGACCCTCCTGAAGGATATCTACTTTGCTGGGGATTCGGTGATTGCCCCCAGCTTGCAGTCATTGGCAGACTTTGTCATCCAGTGGCCTTCCACATTAGCCTTGACTTCAGAGAAGTATATTCTGAAAAAGAGTGGTCCCAGCATTGAGCCCTGTGGTACTCCACTATTAACTGGTCTCTTGCTAGATCTGGATTCACCCACTTCAAGGATATGTCCTGTCCATGAACCAACTGGCTGTCTATATGGTGATGTAGGGATTTCTGCCCAGTTTTGTGAGTTCATTTATAATACCTAACTGGGAAATTTTGTCAAATGTCCTGGCCAGGTCAAGATAGGTGGTTTGTACTGTTATGCTGTCATCCATGGCCTTGGTGACTTTTTCAAAGAAATCTATCAGATTCAGTAGGCATGACCTGCCCTTGACAAAGACAAATGAGGCTGGGTCCAGAAGTTTCCTATGTCATTATTTATAAAGTCCATTATTATTCTTTCCATGGCCTTACATATAAGATGAGTCAAACATATGGGTCTGTAATTTCCCAGTCAGTAGATGGTCCTTCTTTATGCGGAGATATGACAGTTGCTATCTTCCACTTTTTTGGGACAATGCCAGTCTGGAGGCTGTAGTTAAATAAATAGAGATCCTAATAAACTTGATAAGTCCTGATTTAAGCTTTTTAAGAGACAACCTGGTATATCACCAGGCCCATTTGAAGCCATGCTTTAAACAGAGTAGTAGCAACCTGCTCTTTGGTGATAATTGGCAATGGAGTAGTGGGGGTATTTCTTGGGGGAGAACTGGGAGTGATAAGGAGGTAACATTTGAGATGATTTTGTCAGCCAGCAGATTTGATATATCTTCTGGCCAAGTACAGGTGATACCATCTGCAACTAATTCCACACATTGTTGCATGTTGCCCTTAAGATTGCGGACACAGCTGAAAAGTGCCTTATGGGTATCCTTAGCTTTGTTGGCTATTTTTACCTCAAAGTCTGCTTTCAGAGACTTAACTAGTTCTTTGATTCACTTGTTTAGACTAATGATGGACTTTTTGCTCTGTTGTGCAGATTCCTGCTTCTCAACAGGATTTGCTTTCTTTTGTTGCGCAATATATTAAAATAAGGGGTCCACCAGGTTGACTTACTTTTACAGCATGACCAGGGTTTGTTTTGGTCTGGTACTGATGTTTCTGTGCATGTGTTTTTATGGTCCTGCAGAGCATCATTGTTTCTTAGACCATGTATCCAACATGTGAGCATTATCTGCTGAACCTGAACAATGGCAGAGGACCACCTTACATTCACAAATTAATGTGTGGATTGTGAGGAACATTTTGCATATGATTCTACAACTACAGCTCCATTCCTGTTAATTCTGGTAGTATATAGGCTGCATAACTGTGAAGAACCATGTAACATATGCATGATAATGGGTATATGTTAATGCATGCTAAAGTTCAATGTTGGCATCCACTTAACCACATTTACTGGCTTACAACATATCTAAATATGAATTAGCATGTAATAGTGTGTCCACTCCTGTATGACATGCAGAGATATGGGCCCAGCTCATGCATAAGTATAGACTGCACTCCAGTAGGCTATTGTGCTACATGGGCATAGCTGATGGCATAGCCAATATCTAAATATGGATTTCATTGCAACAACACACATTCCAGTAGATTTCATCTCTACATAGGTAGACTTTTGGGCACAGCTCATACCCAAACATGTTTTCTGTTTTTGCTCCCACATATTGTTTTTTTTAGAAACATTTAATCTGTGTTGGGAAAACTAGAAATTAATCTGAATTGTACAGTTCCCAGTAAACTCAATGTGCTATAACAAGTTACCAACCTGAATTACCTGATACTGTGTAATTTCATGTACATTTACTAAATCATGACTAGCTTCATTTTTTAAGAATATGTGTCAGAATACCATAAATTGAGTAAGCCTATTTCTTTCCCCACCTAAATCTTCCATCACAGGACATTCTTAACTTAATATCGTGATTATAAGTTGTGTAACTCCAAAAGGATTGTTTGGTCTACTTTGTCCATCTTCTATTAGCACTAGACAACAAAGTACCTGTTGTCACACTGACCTGCTTCTATTGTCTAGACAGAGACTCAGTATTATAATTGGTCTGCATATGACATAACGTTAGAGGAAAGAACATGATGAAATGGAACTGCATGTACCAGATTATAACAGGAATGCATTATTGCTGTCACTTGTTCATAATTGTTATGGTTGGAAACTACCAGATGTCCATTCTGTATTTCATTATAATGGTAAGCATAGGCAGTCTTGTGTCATCGTGTATCACACCTTACGTCTAATTCAGAAAGTGAACTCCTGAGATTTATTTTATAAATCATTCATGTATGAGTACATTTAGGAGTAAAATAAGAATGTTTACTTCTCACAAGGGCTATCAACAAAATAGTGACTGTCACAGAAAATAGCCCATGTTACTGTAAAACTGACATATGTAGGAAAAATAAATCTACCTGTTTTTATTTTCAGGGAAGCGTATCATTTTCTCCATTCACAAGTGAATCAGACTGTTAAACACAGAAAAATGTTTGACTTTGATTAATTGAACCAGTCTCGTTATAAAAGGTAGTAGAGATGATTTCTCTAAAATACATTTCTATTTCATTCAAATGCCAAATAATCAGTCTTGAGTAATACTTAGCTCTATGCCATATTTCTACTCTATTGTAAATGAACAGTCCAGCTAGAATGGCCTTTCTAAAAGTGCACATCTTCTTTGACAGTGTAGGAGTAACAGAAACTAAATATAAAATATGCAGAAAATATATTTTCCTCTGAGTACTTCAGATTGGTCTAGTAGAATAGACGTCTGACTTCTAATAAGAACTCTATAAAAGGATAAATCCCTGCTTGCTGTGAAAATGTCAAGGATATTCTCTAAAAACCCTTTATTATTTTTTCTTGTAAATAGATATGTTCCTTTCACACATGGGCTGCCATGTCAGATAGCCCTATTCAGTCTGGGTATATCTTTTTTTGACTATAGGCTTTCTAAGTGAGAGGCACTTTACAGTATAACATATGGTATAGTTATTCCATTTTTTTCTGGGCAATATTTATGCTTGGTTTTCACACTGCCTGCTCCCCAGAATAACTTTTCTGATAGCGATCATCACTGTAGACTTTAAACAAGAGATCAGTTATCAGATATTAAATATGTCGCAACTATTTTAGAAGCACTTTTCTTCCTTTTTTAGAAAAAAACACATCAAACAGGATAACCCATTCTGTAATATTAATCATACTTTTCACTGTAAAAGTTAGATAGAAGTGTTTACATATAATGTATGCAGGCATTTTTTAAGGATGCATTTCATCCTTTTCTGTACATGCAATTCAGCCATGAGAAGCAAACTCTGAAACTCTGTTAAGCTTCTCAAGTGATTTTGCAGGGGTTGATCCGCCCCTTTTGCCCCCTCCACATAGGAGGGTTGTGACTCCCACATCCCTTCTACTTCTACTAACTCAAGATTGTTGTACCTTAGAATTGTTAAACACTGTGCATTTTCAGTTTTAGATTTTGCACATATTCACATATTCCCACTTGTGTTTTGCAGTTCTAAACATTTGCAATTTCTATACTTGAATTCAGCATGCAAATCACATATCCACACACAAACATGCATACATAAACACACGCACACATACATAGGTTCATAGGTTAGTACTAGGCTAACTGCCCTTGCGAGCCATTTTAAGCCTAGCCAGTTATCCCTTGTGCGACTCAAACCCTGCACCTTGTGTTTGTAAGGCAAACACCTTAACCATTAGGTCACATACATGCACGCAGTGCAGTCCCACACACACACACACACACACACACACACACACACACACACACACACACACACACACACACACACACACACACACACACACACACACACACGATGACTGGCATCCGGTAATAACTTTTTCTTTACAGGTGCATATTTGATTATCTGACTATGACTAAAGGACAGAAATTCTAGCAAATGTCATATTTTTTCTTATATGTAACTCCATTCACTCAAAGCCTGTTATGTATCATCCCATCAAGCCAACTTTCTTTCAGACAACATTCACCTCATAGTGTTTGATTCTAACTAAATGACAGAAGTATTTAAATTATAATATTTCCTTGAAGCATTTCAGCTCCATCTATACTATTATACATAACGTTGCCCTAGTACTCTCACAACTTTCTGACAGGTACTGTTTCCAGTTGAGTGAATGTGCCCTATTTCACACTAATTTTAATAATATCAAGGAAAATATTTAAAGAGGACATCAATTGTTCTCTTTATTTATTTATACTTTTTTGACTGAATTAGTCCTTTTAGACCATTGTCCTCTTTTCAAGGGAGACCTTAAGTATTGTTCATACTGACTGGGGGAAATTTGTCCAGTACAGCACAAAATTTCCCCTTTTCTTTCCAATTTTTTGCAACAGGCCATATACTGGTTGCAAAATGGTGGAGGAATAAAGTGTTTTGCAGCAGAAAGGAGAAGTGGTGGCTTCTATGCTAGTTACAGTTTTTTTTCTTTTCTTTTTTTTTTGAGAATGGCTTTCTGATGGATAACTCTGATGAAGTTTGGATTTGGAGGAACCTTCGGATGATACTGCTGAATCCTGGAATCAAGTTATGGATACATTTTCTGACTGGGATATTTTGTGTGCCCCACAGGATGTGTCAGACAGTTTTAAGAAGGCAGATGTGACTGTGGTTCTGTTTGGCTCTACGGAGACTAGTAGCAGTATCAAATATGTAGTGGAAGGTGATGCTTCTGAGGATGGGTGTTGTTTCTCATATGCAGCTACTGTACGTTTGGAATGATAAAGTGCTTTCAGGACTGTAAATTTCAGGTCTACTTTGCCAGTATTTCATATTTCTTCACAAGACTTTTTTTGATAGATAGGTCATCTGAGACTTTGTAATAACATTGCTTTGGTTTACTACCTCATATTTGCATTCACTTATCCTTCTAGGCAGGGAGTTGTACTATGATGTGACATTTTAATCTGGTTCTGTGCTGGAAAACATTTTAAATATGTGCACTTTGAAAACATCAGGTGTTCCCTGGACATATTATCAGTTTCAGGCATTTAATATGCTGTATAACAAAGGTGAACTGGCTACCTGTCACTCCACTGATGATGCATAATAGCTTTATTGTATTCATAAAGATGTTATACAGGGTCTACAAGGAATAAAAAGATGATTACTTGAGTTGCTCAGTCTAGTGGGTGGAAGGATATGCTGGGATGTTTATGGAATCATAGTATTTCACTTTTACTTTTTAGTAAGTCTTGAAGAAGTTGGTGGTGTTCTTTAAGGTGAAACTGAAGAGTAGTTATTTGAGGCTTAATAAATTACATTTGTCTGAAAAGAAACAGTATGAGATGGCCTGGTATAACGTTAATGGGGCTTTGTGAGGTTCTTGGAATAAGGAATATAGTAAACAAGAAAAAGAATTGGATAGTCTGATGAATGAGAATGGCCAAATTCTGTTGTTTAATCAAACATAAGTAGCTTAGGATACCAGAACTAGGATTACTCCCTTTTTGTGTAAAATTAAAAAGAGAGAGTTTCTCTATGTCTGAATTAAGTATTCCTGCTGTTGATTTTTTTTTACTTCACAAAAAGAGATTTTGTTTTTTGTAGAAAATTATGTGAAAGAGATTTTTTTTCAGAGTCCCCCATAAGTTTGATACAATGGAATGTGGACAAGTTATCAAAGGAGGATAATGAGACAGAAAATGACTATGGTGGGATTAAATATCATGTTGAAAACATTGGTTGCACATACCTCTCTAGGTCTGGATGGACTAGATTATGAGTATTATAAAGACTTTTCAGATAAGCAAAAAAGTATTTTTGGGGGTGTAATTAATGAATGGTTAGAAAAGTGTATTATGCAAGTGTGTGATAGGGCTATTACATTTTTGTTTAGAAAAAGTGTATAGGTCTGACATATCAAAATTAAGAACTATTTCTTTAGCAAACATGATTTTTTGGTAAAATTTTGTGCAATAGGTTTAGTATGAGTTTTTTGTCCATGGTTTTCTGAGGACATTTATGAGATTAAAGGGAAGGACTGTAAAGACATACAGTAGTTATAGTTACAGAAGTGATTCTCATCAGACATTTCAAAGGCTTTTGACTCTTTCAGTCATGCTGATTTATGGAATCTATTGGACTGTTATGGATTAAGTCCTAAATTATTGAAAGCACTGATGGGTGTTTATGCTAATACTTGGATTTGTCTGATTGTAAAAGAGTTTTGGGGGGACAATGTTTTGATTGAATAAGGGTATGAAACAGGGTTGCCTTGTAAGTGGCCTCCTGTTTACTTTAATTATGATTTTTTTGTTTGTATTTTTTTAATTCATGGTGAGGCTGTTAGTGTTTATGCAAAATGGATTATTTATTTGCATGTTTCTGTTCCTGTTTTTCTTTCCTAAACAGATAATTTGGCAATCATAGTAAAGCAGGAACATTGGTCAAGGGTTGTTTCTGACACTTTGGATATATGGATTTACCTTTTAATAGTCCCTAATGTTCAACTTGTGGTAGGGTTACTACATTTGAGGATTTTCAGTTTGGTACAGGTAATATTAAAATCTTGGGGGCAGTAGGATGAATTATTGCAAAGACTGAAAAACACTATAGTTAAATGGGCATCATTTTGACTATTTTTCAAGAAAAATGTATTTGTTCTACATTGTAGCATGCTGGGAAAGTTAACATATTATGGGAAGGTTTTTCCTTTCTGAAGTCTAAAGAGTTGTTGTTACATTTTTTTTTTTTTTTAGGTTTTTATGTGGTTCTGGCTTGAATCATATACAGAGAAATGTTATTTACTTTAAGTGTGAGGACTGGTGATTGGGTTTGGTTAATCTGGCTGTGTTCATGGTTTCCTGTCATTTAAAATTAATTTTAGATACCATTTATATAAAAGAAAAAAAAATTGTTGTGTCTTTCTTGTGGAGAAAAATACAAGATGTTTAGGAGTGCTTTTTTTTGCACTGCAAGAGGAAAGCAGTGAAACACTACATTATGAAAGAATATGCTGCTAATTTTTTTTATGGAAAGTTCAGTTAGAGAAACAACCAATTATGACAGACCATAGTTTGGACTTCACTTTAAATATCAGAAGAGTAGCGCTGATAGAGGGAAAAGGTTTAAAGGAATTTTCGAAATAGAACATTTTTATGGCAGTTACTGTTATATAAATTGCCAATGAAGGGGCAAATAAAGTATAAATTGCATGCACAAAGGTTGTGTCTAGTGGAAGAATTGTTGCCACAAAGCTTTCATGAATATCCATGGCTTTTTGCAATTTGGAGTTTGTGTAGCATAGCTTTGAATGCCCCACTATTTACATCTCTGAATTTTTATATGATCTTGTATGGATATTATGACAAGTGTACTTCAGAGATTATTGACTATACTGACAAATGTTTGATGGGGTTGGGGATGATGTGAGATAGTGACAGCTGTGCCAGGGAGAGTGGGGCATTGCATTTATAACATATGCCAGCATAGATATCTGGAGTTTTGTGAAGAATTATATGTCATTTGAATATGAAACGGATTTGTATAGAAGTGTGTGCTAAAAATGTATCAACAGTGAATCCTGCTGCACAGAAAAGAAATATACATGTATGTCAGGCTGCATTGTTGCAACTGCTGAAATGTATATATTTTAACAGAGGATACTAGAAGTGAATGGGTTAAGATCATCCCAGCTAACCTTAAGAAAAAGCACCTGAAATTAAATTATTTGGATTAGGCCAAAAAGATTCTGTCTCACAGGTCTGAATGCAGCCAGAAAGGCAATGTCTATGAAAAGCCTTTCTGCAGGAAGGGTAGAAGTGTTGAAATTGTTTTATATTTTCTAGATGCTGTATTAAGCCTTAGCAAAGTTCTATGTGTGTGACACATCTGTGTCAAATCCTAGCTCAGTATCAAGTGAGGGGTAGTGTGGGAACTACAGATTCAGGTGACCAGATGTGATGTCATCCTGTAGCCAGCACCAAAATTGTATTTAGATACTAGTGATAGATGCAGTAGAAGCACTCTGTACTCTGTTATTGGAACCAACAATAAAGACACTCATCCATTTCATCTTGCCTTGCTTAGTAAGAAACTCGGAGAACAGTAATTCTTTGGTCAGTTAGTAAAATATAGTGAGATTAGTTAAATACTGTTTTTCTGTATCTTTCTGGTTTTAGCAAGAGCAGGTCATGGCTACTCAGCCTGGTGTACTTCTTTAGGAAAATCACCAAAACAATAGATGAGGACAAAATGGTTCATACTGCCTACCTTGACCTGGCCAAGACATTTGACAAAATACACCACTCAGGTATTGTTGATAAACCTAAAAGGTTAGATATAAATTTTTATGTCACCTGGTGGATACCCAGCTGACTCACAGACAAGATCAAGTTAGAACTGGGGAGTCAACCTCTGCAAAGAGGCCAGTAACAAATGGAGTCCCCTCAGGAAATGGTCCTTGTTCCACTCCTTTTTGGCCTTGACATCTCTGTAATCAAGGTCAAATTCAAGGGTCTCTGGCCAATCAAATTTGAAAAAGATTGCAAATTACGAGCAGTTATAAACCCCACTAACACTAATGATCTACAGGAAGAGCTGACACAGAAAAATAAATTATATTAGAGCCATGGACTGAAAATCATGCCATGAAATGCATAATACTATCTTTTTGGAAGTCATTCACCCCTGGTAGCTATCATATTGACAACACAACCCTAAGATTTGACCCAGTAGTCATGAACTTGGGATCACAATACACAGTAATCTAGCCTTTGACCATCACATATCTAAAGTAGTGAGGAAATCATTCTATGTTGCACAACATATAAACAGAGGTATAGCATCTAGGTCCAAGGAGGTCATTGTTTCACTATATTCAGCATTCATCAGAACTATCACCGAGTATGATGCCTCCTTTGGTATGTACCTAACTAGGCATATCCAACAACTGGAGCATCCATAAAGGTTCCTCACCAAAAGAATACAGGGAGTAAGTAACATGTCCTATGCAGACCTCCCCAAAGCCCTATCCCTGTTTTCTGTTTCCTACAGGCTGCTGAGGGGAGATCTATGGCTGGCATTTAAGACAATGTTGTACCCCACCCTGATGGACTTTTTGCATATCTGCAAAAAATAGCACCAGAATAACCCATTCTGAAGACATTGCCTGTGATATAAATAGGACCTTATGGAGAGATAGGTATATATCACAGAGACTACCCCTGCTCTGGAACAGGTTCCCCATCCATGTAAAGCAGAGTTCCTCCCTAACCCAGTTCAAGTGTAACTTGAAAAATTGTATAGGGAACAGGAAATTCATCCCTTGTTTGTCACCCATGTCTCTAATGGACACAGACAGTCTGTAAATGGTTCATCTTCTAGGCCCTTGCTTGCAAATGTTTAATCTCCCAAGCCCCTGCTTACACTTATCAAGGGTACTACGTATAACGTGTTGGTGATTTGGGATGCATGGCTAGGCTTAAAAAAGGCCCTACTGGTCATTAGCCTAGTACATACCAATGAACCTATGAACCTATAAAACATCATTATAAAAGTACTTACTGATGCTGATCTGGGTAGACAAGACAGCTAATGGCTGAAGACGATAGGAAAAGACATATATGTAGTGCATTAATTTAACAGAATGTGGAAATTTTTATTTTATTTTTATTTATTTTACATTTGTTTACCGAGAGTCCAACTGGGCATAAAACCCTTTTTCAGCAGAGGCCCTGGTAGAAAAGCTCCATTGTTAGTAAACTATTTTGTTAGTAGAAAGAAAAGTGTATAATACAATAAAGAAATAAACAGTAACAGACATTCATAATGGTAAAAAGATTAAAACAGAATAAATTGGTCAAGTTGGAGACAAGACCAATAATCTTGTATAACAGTGCTTTTAGAAGACAGTTCTTAGATTAGTAGCAAGTAGTGACATTGTATACAATAAGAGTGCAATTATGATACTTAGTCTTATATATAGGTAGCATAGCAAACTGAAGACTTAAAATCTGGCAGATATTTACAGTAAGAAAGAATAAAAAGCAACATAAGGTAGTCATATGACTTAAATTCAATGCTCATTACATATGCAATTAAAATTTTAAAATCAGCTAGTTCCATGGTTTGGGCTATCCATGCCCAGTACATGTACAAGTCCAGGAATTGGTGAGGTGAGCTTTAATGTGGTGCTTGAAGTTTTTTAAGCTAGCTATAGTTCTAATTTCAAGTGGTAAGGCATTCCACAGTTTAGCAATGTAGTAAGAGAGTCATCTGAGCTATTTTTACTCCTGGTTACTTCAATTAAAGCTTTATTAGTGGATCGTAGTGGATAGGTACTTATATGGGGATTGAGGAGGCCTTGCAGAGCTGGTGTTTTATTGGGTTTATAGTACATTTAGTGGGCAGTAGAGAGTTGTGTGAGAATGAGTTGGTGGGGTAGTTCTAACCAAGATAGTTGTCTTAGGGCCTTACAATGATGGGTTCTAGGAGGACAGCTAGTGGCAAATTTAGCTATCTTATTATAGTAGGCATCTAGCTTGCTTAGGCCTGATTTGGAGAGCTTGCTAATGATGGGTGAGGCGTATATTAAAGTTGACAGAAGATGAGTTCTGGATGTCGTTATTCTGGAGTTTGTGATTAGGTAGTTTTTGCATCTGTATAATGTACCTATTTTCCTGTGTACTTTTTTTTATACTCTGGGAAATGTGTAAGTTGAACTTCAGATTTTGATCAATAATAACACCGAGAAGTTGGGTGGATGGTACTAGTTCAATCAAGGTCTTATTACTGGATGTGATGTTGAAGTAAGCGGATTGGGTTTTGAATTTAGTGGAGGGGAAGAGCATGAGTTTAGTTTTATTTGGGTTCAAGATTAATTGGGCATCTGCCAACCGCAATTCAATAGCATTGAAGGATGTTTGGGTTAAGTTCTGTAGTTCAGGTAGAGTTGGGGCAGAACATATGACAGTGGAGTCGTCTGTATACTGTATAAGGGTGGCTAGAGTTGTAGCATTATGGAGTTTATTTGTAAACAGGTTAAAAGGGGGGGCTGAGAATAGATCTTTGAGGCATGCCCATAGTCACTGGTAGTAAGGGGGAAAGAGCTGTTGTTCCACCGTACTGCTTGTTGCCGATCTATAAGGTAGTTCTGAAACTAGGCTAGAATGGAGTAGCTTAGGTTCAGTTTGGACAAGGCTGTCAGCAGTTTGTTATGAGACACTGTATCGAAGGCTTTTGATAAGTCTAAAAAGGTTGCTGATACTAGCTCACCTTTATTTCTACAGGATATAACAGGAAACAGGAAAGCATCTTAACATTTAATAGGTTGTGACATAAAACACAGAGGATACATGACTAAAGAAATCATCATCCTTAAATTCCTTGAATAACTCACTATGAATAAAATAAAAGCCAAATATGTAAGAAGGGGGGACTTTCAGTGGACAGATGGAGGCGAAGTTGCAAGACAGATCACATAGGCATTTAATAATTACAAGGACAGATCAAGTACACAGTAGACTTATCAAATAACCTGGGGGAATGAAGCCATGATCCAAATGCAATGAGGGAGGTATTTTTAAATGCTCTGCTATAACTGCAGTACACTTCTAATACAATATACCACACGCTAAAGAACCAGATGGACTTATTTTATTGTGATGCCTAAATTGTCCGTATCAGAGAACATTTATCTATGGATGTGTTCCATTATTCTGGAAATATGACAATACAGTGCCCATATCTGGTGGACAATTGCTGAGCTAATAGCTTGACATGAATTACAGGTAAATGTTTCAAAAGTATCTTGTTTAACATGATGAAAGGGTAGTTGAATATAGATCTTGACATATACTAGCACAGATTTACAGTAAAGCATAGTTGTTTATCAAACTCGGCAAATATCTGTCAGTTAATATGGGAAGCATTAAATCAGGGTCTTTCAACAGCTATTTTTTATATTGCTCTGGCAAAGGTTTTTGATACAGTACCACATAAGGACATTTTGCAAACAATAAGGAAATACATATTTTATCTGTAGATGTGTATGTAACTGGCTGAGTGACAGAACTTGTAGAGTTAAAATTAAGAACTCTGAGTCAGGACTAAGTCTATAAGTGTTGGGGGTCCCACAGAAGTCACTGTCAGGACCAAAACTGTCAGCAGTATTTATGTCAGAATTGCCATACCAGGAAGGTATGGATCAGTCAGTTTGCAGGTAACACCATGGTGGGTGCAGTTGTGACAATTTTGACAGATTAAGCTAGATTGCAGGGATATCTGGATATGACAGGATTAGGCAAGGGACAGCACTATTGTCTTTAATACTGAGAAGTCAAAGATCCCCACTTTGGTGTCAAGAACCTCAGTACCCATACACAATCGATAGTACACTTATCTCTAGTATAATGTGGTAATGTATATCTCATTCATGATGATGGTCTCTGTTTTGATACTAACCTATGAAATGCAATAGAGGAAACATAGCCAAAAAGGACATGTTATATATCTTATCTAGTATGGATTCTGAGGTTCAGCTCAGATGGTGTAGAGGTACATTGCTGTGATTGTAGTAGGTATCCCTGCCTATTATACACAGCAGTGGTAAGACCTAACACTAGATGCTGTATGGCAGTATGAGGTTAGAATATTGTTTAGATTCTTAGAGTAGAAAGATTTCAAAGGCTTTATAGAAAGCAAATTATTAAAATAGAGCACTTTTGTTATAAAACTAAACTTCAGGAATCATGTCTGCTTACAATAAATTATAAGCTAGGAAGAGGGTTCTTATCCTAATTTATAAGAAAGATAGTGTTTTGGCCTCAAGAATGAACATTGTATTTAATAATCACCAATACAGCATAAGGAACCATGGTATATTTTTCAAAGTGCCAAAGATAAATATGCAATTAATGAAGAGCAGTTTCAATATAAGATTCTGACTGCTGTGGAATACTCTTTTACTGATAATCAGAAATATAGAAAGTTTGCAAGCATTCAGAAGGACACTAGATGAGGTCACTGGAATTACAGCATATGACCCTACACTATTAGGTGGCAAGATCTTAGAAGGTCTTAAGTAAGGTTTAGAGCTTGATAGTATACACATCAAATATCAAACATTCTGAATTTTATTCCAATAATCCAGACAGAGCTCTGAAAAACTGGATTAATTTAAGGCAGGGTTAGGAGTTGAATAATGTACGTGAGCAGGGAAACTCTAGATAAACATTTCCTCAAAGTTGGGAGCAGCTATAGTAATTAAATCAAGGAAAGTGAGTAAAACTGTAGGACCAGATAGGTTTGTGGTAGAATTTTATAAATGTTGAGGTTACAGAACTAGTACTTAACAGTGCTATTTAATTTAGTTGCATATTATCATCAGCTAATTATGGCAATTCTGAAAGATAAAGGAAAGAAAAACAGAAGAGAGGACTTAAGACTAATTGTCTTACTGAGCACTGAAGGTAAATTCTTTGTAAGTGTCTTAGCTAATTGATACAATGCTACCAAAATTAATTCTGCAGGAACACACTAGATTTGTTTCAGGTAGGCAGTTGACAGGTAATTAGTGTGTTTTAAACAATTAACTGCAAGCTAATCAAAATTTATTTTGGAAAGTAGACCTGTATAATTCATTTTTAGTTTTTAACACAGACAAACTCTATAAAGAGAGAGTAATGTTAGATAATAATTGGTGACTCTGTGGGCAAAGAAAGGTAGTTACTAGACACATTTTTGTGGGTTGTGACAAAGCTCATTTTAGACAGAGGCAATACGAAGGTATAATTGTACAGTGGCTTGGTAAAAGTAATATATACAAATGTGAATTGGACATCTCAGAGTTGGAGAGATCTGAAGAGGGCTGGACTAAGGAGGAAATACATGTGCATTTAGTCCTTGCATCTGCAGCTAAAACACAATTAAAAAAAAGAAAATTAAGCTACATACAACACTCAGTAATATATGGAACTACCATGCTGAACGTTTATTGAAGAATAGACATATTTCTTAAGCTGCTCCCTCAAAGAGTTATTCTTGGAGAAGTTAGAAGAGAATGTTTACATTTTTCATGTAGATAAAAAAAATAATGTAATGATAGAAGCACAAGTTGACTATGTATTATTTTTGCTTGTGAAAAAAGTTATATTATTTTCTTATTTGAGTGACTCAGCTTTATGTTACGCAAGTTGCTTTCTAATTTATCTTTCTCTGATTTGTTTTGATTAATGGATTGCATTGAAAACATAAGAGAAACAGAAAAAAATCCTATATCTTCATATTTATTACACCTTTGCATGAGGTCTGGAAAATAAGGGCAATATAATGGAAAAAACACTTCATGGGGTCATATAGGATTGCCTCCACATGCAAAAAAGCTGAAGATTTTTGCCAAAGTGCTATTTGGTTAGGTGGTTTTGACAAACAAGGTTTTGACTATGGTGACATCAATGAGCCAATAAATATTTTTTTTCAGCAGAGTTCTTAGCCAAATAGCTATGTGGGTTGATTAAGGTCATTGATCCAGTAGTTTGTTTGCTACCTACTTTGCATGCATTCACATCTACAGCCACGGGATGGTCGATTTGGTTTATTCTGCCACTTTTTTACTAACGAAAGAAAGAGTTAGTATACTATTACCGGGGATAGTGATTCACATGGCTTAACATTTAGAAGTGTAATGTTCTGAGATCTCTTTTGCTGCAAATTCACAGACTTAATGTTTGTCCTGTATCTTAATGGGAATGGTTGGTAGTAAGGAAAGGGAACACATATGAGTAGGCAGGATATATATGGAGCATTCTGGTTATGCATCAGTATACACATTGATATTCAGAAACAAATCTTAATCTTATCAAATGTTCAGACAGTGTTATTCACTACAAGATTGGAGAGCCAACATGTGCAGTACTTCAGAAAACTTGCATGTCATAAGAGTAGGTTTAAAGGTCTTGATAAGCTCCATTTGTAATTCACTGTATAGGGCTAGATGCAAATATAGTATTATAACTTTGCTAAAGTAGATGCCACCATGGGATCATTTCAGGTGCAGAACAAATTTATTGTAGGTTTGTATTTCTAGTGGAAGTCAACTTTGCAGACTGGAATAAAGCTTTATTTAGTTTTTCATTTTATGTTTTTCTACGAAGAAATGTTTTAAGATATAGGAAGGCAAAGCGAATGTGCAGGAGATCATCTGAGTATGGGGTTCTCAGAATGCACTACTAAATAAATAGAAATTAAAGAGAAGGGGTAATACTTGGAAGAAATATGTAATTATAGAAAAAAATTGAAAATCCCTTTGAATTGACTGTTTCTGGCTGTGTGTGTCACAGAAACACACACGTGTGCACACAGTATACGTGTTTGAATGTAAATGTAAACCTAAGTTCCCAGAGTAGGGATAGAGCACATCACTTTCTAATGTTCTTAACAGTAAAGATAAGTGTGTAGCCTGCTAAACCATTCAACAAAACCAACGAAAGGTACGCTTACAGCAGTTAACAGTTATATGATACTATATATTAATGCTTGGAACTTGAATTGTTAATTTGGCATCTGAGCCAGTAAAATGTTAGATCATAATTGTGATATAAAATTTATAATGGAAAATTGGATAAAATCTCAGAATTAAATAGATCACCAGTATCTATAGGAGCAACAGTGAAGAATGAAGAGGAACCTGTAGTGTTATAAAGAAATCTGTTGGAGCTTATGAACATAATGTACTTGGAAATCCTAGTAATAAAACTGGTTATCTTAATTTACTGTTAATAGACTTGTTAGATTTGCTTCAGATACACAAAACAAATGGCATCAGAAATATATGTTTTAAGGGCCAAAACCTTGTCTATGACATAATCAAGATCTGCTGAAGGGACAAGTAAGTGTCTGAAATATTACTTCTTCTCTGAAACAGACTTCCATTCCATATGTAGCAAAGCTTATCTCTAACCCTGTTCAAACGTAACTTATACCGATGGATGGGAAATTGCAAATTTACCACTGCTTTGGCACCTATAACAGATGGTCAATCAGTGAATGCTTGATATGTACAAGTCCATACTCTATCCATAAAATTATTGTGGTACTGATATGTATAAGCAATATTTTAGTAAATTTGATGTAGGTTTGGCTAGGTTCAAATATCTTATGGTTAGATAGACTAGTAACCACTTATGAACCTATGAACAGAATTTTACATTGTTATGTTGTAGCTGCAGACTACTAGATAATAAATCTAAATCTTTTTTTTTAGAAATGGTAGAGTTCCTGTGTGCTGTGGACATTAAATATATTATGGCCACTAGGTTTCATTTAGTCAATATAAGATGGGCATAAAAATAGGAATCACACTGGTCCAATGTAAATTTTACTTTCATATATTATAGGGAAGAATTTTATGCATATATGATGTCAACAAGTAGTAAAGTCATCTTGATCTCATGTGTATTAATAAAGTATATTTTTACTCTTCCTATAAATTATTACCACATTTGCCTGGCAGTAATCATTACTATCCTACTATAGTGAGGAGAATAACCATCTCTGTTTTGATTAGTCAAAATGAGGAATTTTTGTCAGATGTTAAGTATGGCACAGCAGGAATAAAACATCACACTGTGTTGCTCATAATCCTACATGTCTAAAAATGTGCCATTTATGACATTTATTTAAAAATGTAAAACATTAGTTTTCATCATTTAGTACATAATATAATGCCTAGGAATGACTGTCAGTTAGTGCAATGGGTTAAGGATCTGCGTCATTAACAAAACTTGCAACCTGCTTAAAGTTCTTATCCAAACACACCCAAAGTGAGGTAGACACAAGTAAAGTAAAATGAAAAACACACCCAAAGCTGAAGGTAGCTGGAATAAATGCTGCCAATCCAGATGAATAAAATCCAAAGCTTTTATTGTAGATAAGTGAGTGCTTTCACAATGATCAACATTGCTTCATCAGAAAACATACCTTCAAACAACTGCCCTATATATACATATGACAAAATTTAAAATAACCAATCTGTTCTCAGAACAAATTAAGCATCAATCATCCCATCCTAAGGGTACAGACATATAAAAAATGTACCCCGGGATTCATGAAGCTTGCGCCAGGTGCACGCATAGCGTAGGCGTTATAACGCCAAATATGGACGCCGAGCGATTCAGGTACGATCCAATTCCACATGCACTACCGGCGTACGCCAGATCTGTGCAGCCCCTAGCGTAGGTATGCAAATCACCCCATGTGCAGTGTTGCACCATGTAAATGAAGGCATATAGTGATTCATGATGTGGTGCAGGCGTAGCGTAAGCCCACGGAAATGTAAACCAAAAAACACGGTTTACATTTTCCCAAACATAACATCGGAGCTATGAAAGAGGGCCAGACCCAGGTATTACAATGTGAACATATGCCAATGGCGAAATACACAGCCAATGGCATAAGAAAAGATGCATAACACGTAAATAATAACATTTAATGTCATGTCCACAGTAACGCACAACAGAACCGCAGGGCATGTGTGCGGAAGCTGTAACATAAAGAAATAATATAAAAATGTCATAAAATCGCAACGTAATAGAAAGCAGGTTTACAGCATGAGACACAATGGTTGGCATGAAACACCACAACCAAGGTGCAAGGGTTGCTAAGGGCTTGCGATAGTGTTCGGCGTGGTAACTATGAATTAGTAGTCAATGCCATGCAAATGAGGCAGATAATACTGAATCGCAAATGTCCCGCCGGAGGAAAGTTGTACTATAGGGTGCAGCGGTAGAACACCGAGGAGTGGCTCAGAGGAGATACATGACATCAGCAGAGGGATGTGCCACTGTAGCACTAAGCACATTGGAGCATTGCAAATCTGGCCTGTCTGTTGCTAAGCAAAGCTGCAGGATAGGGGTGGGGAGGAATCGTTTAGCTGAGAGCACACATGGTGGCCAAAAGCGCATGTGTACGAGGATGAAAACGTGCCAGAAACCCAGTAATCGGACGCACATGCTGCAAACAATAGCAGAAACAGGAAGGTCAGGGGAAGAAAAGGAAATGCGGAAGTAGGGTAATTGGAGTACTAATGAGCAATCAACACCAATCAACACACAAAGGCCAATCGACGGCAGCTGACAAGTCCACTTGCAGAAACCTGCAAAACAGGATAGGGGAGGCATGTGAATGCAAAGAAAGGAGGGGAGGTATTGGATTGCAAAGATGGGAGACCTGACACAGCAGAGCAAAGCAAACCGACAGCAGACCGGCAGTAGCACACATAACGCAAGATATGCCAGGTCCAGGAAAGCACAAATGAAAGTAGGCTGCAGGATGCACGCCAGAAAATGTTAGGTGCAACGCGCACAAATGTAAAGGGAAGGTCAAGAGGTAATCCACGGCAGGCAAATGTAATTCAACACCAAAGGCACCACAATAGTAGTTCCAGCAGGAAAACACATAACTTAACCTGTAGCTACGAACGTACATACACACCCTATGACATCATCGGTGTTCACAGCAAAATAGTATAAAGTGTGTAAGCACCCAACACACACCTGTGTATTCCCAAACACCGCACCATAGGTGTAAACACACAGGGAACTTTTAAAATGTACATGTTGGGAGCTGCCATAGCTGTGATTCATCAGCATGTGTTAGAGACTGACGGTGTTGTGGAGGATAATGCCGACAACCACCGCAGGCCTCGGGGGAGAAGGAGAGTGTTCAGACCAAAGGTAACTTACCAGGGGCTACATGACCTAGAGATAGTAGAGCATTACAGGGTGGACAGGGACATCTTACAGCAAATAGTGGAGCTGTGCCGGCCACGCCTGAGAACCAGAAACAACAGAGGGGAACCCATACCAGTGGACACGAAGGTATGTGTAAGCCTGCGAATACTGGCCACAGGTACCTTTCAAAGGCCAACTGGAGATATAATGGGTATCTCACAGGCATCAGCATCCAAGGTACTACACCAGGTCCTGGATGCCATGTTACCACATGCTAATGAGCACATATACTTCCCCAAAACTCAGGAGGAGTTGGCCAGCAATATGCATCACTTCCACTGTGTGGCACAATACCCGGAGGTACTGGGTGCGATAGACTGCACGCACATACAAATCAAGTCACCACCCGGTGAGCAGGGTATGCACTACATAAACCGCAAGGGAATCCACTCCATCAATTGCCAGGTCATGTGCAATGCCCAGGGCATTATCATGGATGTGTGTGCTGGCAGTCCTGGAAGCTACCATGACTCCCATATCTGGCATGCCTCACAGCTGTATCAGGTATTTGTCAGGGGGGACATCGCACATGGCCATCTCGTGGGGGATGCTGGCTATGCACTGGAGCCATGGATGATGACTCCCATCAGAAATGCACACACACCCATGCAAGAACGCCATAATGAGGCACACGCACAAACCAGAATCCTCATAGAGCGTGTGTTTGGGATGCTGAAATCACGGTTCCGGTGCTTGGATACATCTGGTGGAGCCTTGCAGTACTCTCCAGGTACGTGTGCCCACATCGTCATAGTATGCGCCATGCTACATAATATGATCCTGCGGAAGCAGCTGCAGCATGGACAAAATGGTGAAGGCCCTCATAGCCCACCGCAATTGCCAAGGCCAGTACAGGCACAGAGGGATTCAGACCATGAACACACTGTGCCAGCCCCAGTAGGCAGACGGAGGCATGCCCAATATGCCTACGCCTTGGCAAAGAGGGAACGTATAGCACATACTCTGACCATGTAGGCCCCTATGGACTGACACCTCTCCACCTGCACACACAGTAAAATGGATGGCACACAAACATGACCACCTGTAAATTGTCATGTATAGGTGGCCCAATGTGTGACTCCTACATAGGCAGCCCTCAAACTTTGTAAACACAACAGCCAGTGCAACATGGAATGTCAACACCTGAACAGTACATGAGTCTTACAGCATATGGTGGTGCTGGGTGCCTGTCACGTTCCCCGCTAGATATATATATATATATATATATATATATATATATATATATATATGTATATATATATATATATATATATATATATATATATATATATATAAATATATATATATATATATATTTATATATAGATATGTATTTATATATATATATATATATATATATAGATATATATATATAGACATATATATATATATATATATATATATATATATATATATATATATATATATATATATATATAGATAGATATGTACACATATGCATATATATAATACAGATAGGATAGAAAGGGCAATAGAGGGATATATGGTGATATAGATGGATGCAGCGATATCTGCAAATATGATAGATAGTCCAACGACATTCATAACATCATTTAGGTACAAATAAATAGGATACCGCCAACCATGGAATGTGTAACATACCGACATGCATAACCACGAGGCCGAAAGACCAATAGAACACAGTACCGGAACAGTACATCCGTGAGTAATAGTATGATGATATGAAGGGACGGTGAGGCACCGCTGATGGTGTCGCGGTCCATGTAGGTACTGTGTTCAACTGTGTCTGTGAGTGCCGTAGTCTGTGTAAGTGTGCATCGAGGGTACCGTGTGCGTTTCTGTGTGACTGTAATGTGTGTGTGTGTCCACAACATGTGTATGTTGGTGCCAAGTCAGAGGCAGACCAGTATGGTAGGTGTGGGTATAGCTAGCCGTAGGCATACGGTGCTACCTGTACCACAGTAGGAGGGACATCCCCACCCTGGGCAGGTGTGTCCTGACATAAAACAGTACAAACGGCAAATGTCCGAGATGGTAGGACATAAATATGTCCCATATATAATGTAACAGTCGTATTTAATAGTTATGCCTGTATGTAAGAAACTTAAATGTTACATGCAATATGATAAGTATCCAAAGTCACACAACAACAGGTATGTAGTGAGGATAAAAGTATGTGCTACCTGTGTACAGTGGCTATGTGTTGGCCTGTAAACACCGCTTTATGTCCCGCAAGTGTCCAACAATGACCATATGATAAGGTGGCAACCCATGGAAGACAGGCTCTTTTAACAACACAACCACAATGACTGCAAATATCTGGGACAGAAATACAAGGGATAGCTATCACCTACACATATCCCCTGATATATCGCTGCAATTACAGAGGTTTACAAGTAGCAAGCTCACCTGCAGATGATATAGAAACCAATTAACAATGGCCCAACGTACAATCCCGTAACATAAGTCTACTAACTGTTAGCTCTCTAATCAGGGACGGAGCCCACACACATATATACGGATTATGTAGAAATGCAAGGCCCACAAACCGTATATGTTACGTGCAACCACCGACATCCCCCACACTAGAAACTAAAGCAATACAAACTGTAATAGCAGCACAAACATCCAGTCAGTCAATTACATCTGCAGAACCCTCAACATACCGTGTGAGAGACACAATTAAAGGTGACATGCAAAATTGCAGGTGTTGTATAATAGAACAAACAGCCATGTTACAGGTATTGATTGCAATACTCTGTTATCAGACATCTGGATGACAGGTACTCCCACATGTTGAACCAAATTCTATCTGTCACACACAATCCACGGGGGACATGATTCCAAACTATACTTGTCTCCATGCATAGCAGTTGCAGTTACTCATAACAAAACACAATACAGACCGTCTCCCCGAAGGTAGGGCAAATAAATAGGCAATGCCCAAGTGGAGAATCCAGTTATACCCCACTGTCGTCACGTAATTGGCGAATGGAGTAGCTGCACAGCTGATATGCAAGTAGTTAGTCACTCAGGAACACCAATTTGCGGGAAGAATCCACATGTTTCGGGTATCAACGTATATAAGGATGACTTGCCAGACATTCAAACCGTATGCTCATACCAAAAACAGTTGAAACACTGTGAGAGAGAGATAGAAACGAAATGCCATAATGACGACAAGGTAGGTAGAACGCCCGATATGTAAGGTTATGTATAGCATGATCTGTATTAATTAGTTTTACTGTATGTATAGCCTGGTTTGCATTAATTAAATGTGTCCGCAATGCATAAAGTGGGGAAAGGTATTTATGTAGTGATGTCTTGCTGAGCATACTAATGCTTGTAGAATCTGTGCATCCAGCAGTGGGACACAAGGTACATAGCACAGACACCAGAAGGGATGCTACATGAGGCCATTAAACAGAACAATGCCATACAACCCGCCATCAGTGGTAGGGTATGCCCAACAAGGACGTGCCATAGCAGGGGATAGTATATGTTGATCTACTGTCTCAGCACGCATGTGTATGGGCAAATAACGTTAATGACATATGTAAGGTGGTCCTGCTGAGCAAGTATGCTTTGCATTATGGGATACTATGTGAAATATGTGTAATGTA
This sequence comes from Protopterus annectens, assembly GCF_019279795.1. Lineage (NCBI taxonomy): Eukaryota > Metazoa > Chordata > Ceratodontiformes > Protopteridae > Protopterus > Protopterus annectens. Next base: position 1,930,259,797 of record NC_056726.1, read on the forward strand.
TAGTATTATAGGTAGATATGACAGATATTCAACACAGCATAGCAGGCATATCATGCATACCACAGGTATCGTCTATTGGTATGTACAATAACAGGAGACATATGGCCTGTAGGTATGGGACATAGTAATAGCATGATAGCTAATCTAAATGGAAGGGCTAACAAGTAACCATGCACAAAAGACAAGTAATAGCTGCACAGGTGCATAGTGGGGTACTATGCAGTCTGTCAAGTCCATGTGTAAGCACAACTACAGTGTTCACACTAGTGGCACCTCTCCAGGGTAGTGCCCTGTGAAGAGCAGAGCCAGGTGTCACCTGCACCACTGCACAGTACAGCCACTGCAGTGATCCCAGGCCTACATGTGTCTCCCAACCACCAAGGGAGGTATCACATGAACAGTGCTACTGAGTGTCCCTGCGTGATGTACAGAGGACTTATGTTCCACAGCATGCTGAGTGCCTAGTTTGGGAATGTAAACCAGAAGCACATCCCACTCATTGTGGCATGTGTGCACATATCCATGAGCATGTTGCTCACAGTGGCCTCTGCTTATGTTGCGTATGAGGAGTATAGCCATCAATAATGTTGTGGACATGGGCCCTGTCTGATCAGCAGAGGTCACCCCTGAGTATGTAGTATGCAAATGTGTACAGATGTGGTGTCCGTAGTGCAGCCGCATATTGAAACTGTCAGAGCTCAGTAAACGTCATGGCGTGTTAATGTTGTGGCATGTAAAGCTGTTGCTGTTTTGTAAGGTACACCCTAAATGGGGTGGTGTACCCTTGAATGTGTGTAGATGTCTTAAGTTCAGAGGTACAGTGGGTGCCTATGTACCAGTTACACACCCAGTATAGATAGGTGTGGCCACATAGGAGGATATCCACGCCACAGTGGCAATACGGTAACCACAGGAGTGGGTGCGACATATGTGTGTACTGCAAACATGTACAATGTGATATGTATGTAGGGGACCACCATCCATGTGATAGTCAGTGGGTGAATGGTGTAATGCAAAAGTGATGTGCATGCACCTTGTGTCATACAGCTTGATGCCATGATAGTCATATTATGTATCTGTCACAGCGACATCCGTATGGTTGGAGTCAGTATCAGCTGGTGGAGCAATCATGGTGCTTGGTATGTAGAGGTTCTAAAGCTAGGCAGGGAAAGTCCCCTGTGCCAGCCTGTTCCACAGGGAAGCATATACTTAATATGAGGGGCCATATGACTGAGGACCGTGGTATGCCAAAGTACCTGACATGTAGTAGGTACTATGGCATGCTGGCCTCACTGTGTGTCCTGTCCATGAGCCACATAGCATAACATCTTGAGACACAGGGTACGATGTGCAGGTGGATGTGTATGTTGTCAATACCAGAATGGGGAATGGTGCTGAAAGGCAATGAGAGGACAATGTAGGATGTGTGGACTCCCGTACCATCAGCAACTGCCCTGGTAACTGTATGAAAGGAATCCACCATGTGTAGGGGCCATGTTCTGGCCTTAACAAGCCCAACCTGTGTGGCAGCAGAGGACAGGAGACCAACAATGTCTCTGAGAATGACGTCCTTGATGTGCCCCATAGCCACGCAGAACAGTCCAGTCAGGTGTGTAGGACTATAGTCCCACTCGTGCAATGCGCTGCCACATGTGTGTAGTGTGATAAATGCTGCTGTGTGCCATTCAGGGTCTACAATGTCTGAAACAAGGCTATTACTGAATATGGTGGCCTAGTGGTGAGACATGTAATTCGGAGGTTGGTAAACATCACAGCCTGGGACGTTGGAAGGTGACATGGGGCCAGTGTCCCAGGACACATAGAGTATAGGTCAGTACTGTGTAGGTGTGACCACAGGGACACCACAATGTTCATGTATGGATTGCGGCCCTGTAGTGAGTGAGATGGTGTACTGTCAGCATTGAATCCATCCTCCAGCATGTTACCAACAATACCTGGGTCTGCAATGTTCCTGCGTGACTGTTGTATGTGACAGCAGATGTGGGTGTTGCCATCGAATACTGACATACCACCATAATATCTGGTGATACACCCCGGAATGTGTGGCAGTCATGTTTACGTAGCTAGTCTTGGATTATGTGAAGAGGGACCCTGTGGCCCCACCATGGCTGACCAGTGAGCCACCCCACACATGGGAATGTACACCACTGTGCAACAGCCTACACCTGTTGTTGTACATCATATGTCCATGGAACATGACCACCAGAGTGGCATCTGTTATCTGGTGTGTACCATCATGGCTCTGTGTGGAATAGCATGATCCATGCAGTTGTGTACATGCTAATTAAGTGCACTGGGGTATGTGTCAGCATTTGTATGTGCATTGTCCATCTGCACGGGTGTCATGATGTTAACAACCGCTGTCAGCAGACGTCTGTAGTAGGTGTAGTAGTGCACATGTACTGTGTATGCTGTGATGGGTGTGTTTCAGGGATGTGGCTAACACGGTAGATTAGCATATGTTCAGAATCCACCAATGATGGGATAACCCCAGGTGTGTAACACCAGTCACATGGTGATAGTATTCATGCCAAGGGTAATGTAGGTTTTGGAGGTGCTGTGTATGTGTTGATCCAGCAGAGTGGACAGTATAACTCATGGATGTGTCGGTACATGAGTGGCTATCCCAGTGAAGTGTGGGGTAGTGTCAGTCACACATCAGTAGTAGCTGAGGCCCACTGTCCACTATACCACCATAGAAGGTATGTTACCCGTGGGGTATGATGTTGACTCTGTCGCTTGTTACAATGTGTATAGCTGTCCCAGACACAGTTAGTTGCACGTGGTGCACCTCTGATGCATTGTGCTAAGCAACTTGCCAGGTTGTGTGCAAAACATAGTGGGATATGGGAACCCCTCAGCTGTGGGTGTGCCGGTCCAGGTATGTGCCTGGAAGGTATGGTCCGTCTATAACCTGTCATTGCAGGTGTGCTCTGCAGAGCCTACAGGCAGGTCCCAGTCACTGCAGAGATTTTGGAGTGGTGCATTATAAGGTGTGCCTTGCCTGCGTGCGTCACAGGGGAAGATGCAAGCAATGTGTCACATGACCCCATGTCACGCATGCCAGTTACCGCCCTGCCGATGACAGTTAATGGAAACTGTGCAGGACAGGCAGTATAGAAGCAGCAACAGCCTAGCATGTGAGCTGTACTCCCAGGGCCGACAGGTGCAAGTCATCTGTGCCACAGCATTGTGTTTGACCAGGACAGTCATAGCGGACAGATACCACATGCCTGTGGAATGACAATAGGAGCATAGGCAACTGTTGCAGTGACACAGTCGGTCACTGAACATTGGTATTGTGTCCGGACAAATGCAAAATGCTCCCCAGGGCTAGGCCCACACCCTCAGGGCTATAAGACTGGTGAGCTATTGCAAGTCCCTGCACACGTAGTCTGTGCGGTGGCATCACAGGGCAGTCACACTAACATGGCGGATGACAGACATATCATACCTGGTGAGGTGTGGCATGGGTGCATAGGTTATGTTGCAGAAGCAGTTACCCGACAGCAAGATGTAAGTGACTAACACCTTGTGTAGCCTGCTGTGTGGAACTGCAGTGTGACACCCTACAGAGTCAGCTATGACTGGTGTGTTGTGAATGTTATAACACACTATTGGCTGTATGTATTGGGCACACATGAGTCTGTGGGCTATAAGCTGGTGATGTTGTCTTCCATGATGGGGGCTACCTCTGGTGCCTACAGTGAGTATGGAGACGTACTGCACAGGTTGTCCTCGTAGGTGTGGCCAGTGGTGTAGATTATGTGAGACTATGTGATGGGTGGGGTGTGTTGCGAATGTTACACATCCCCAAATGACTGTCAGGTGCAGTCAGGGTTGGCGACAGCATTACCCCCAGCCATAGCTGTCAGCCTCCTGTCCCCAAAATGAGGAACATTAGCCCTCATACAGTGTGACAGATGGGTGAAACATGGAACACTTACAACTGGCTTACTAACAGCGTCAACTAGGAAGGGCATATGATTGCTAAAATAGGCTGGTCTTACGTATGAAACAGATATTCCAATGAATTAATATGATTCTCATCTATGTGGCCATGGCTAGCAGGTAAACTATGTACAACAATGAATGTGTGACAGACCCTTCCAATGTGGAACCTTGAGGAACATGCACCTTTTAGAACCCCAAATGAGGTACGTTCCCCGTAATGAGGTACACCTGAGAGCTATGGGCCCAGCACAGCTGCAGACGTGCATCCCCCACAGGCTGTAGTGCCATATGTTGGGAAGTGAGCATTGAATGTGTACATGAGACAATTGCTCTATTGCCACATGTACGACATATCCCTCATATAGACAGGCAGTAGCACTGGTATGTGACAGTTGGACATGCCTGCATATACAACCATGTCCCACAGGATATGTGCGTTACGTGTGTACAACAGCTGTCATACCTTAAGCAAGCTGGGAAGTGTAGGACAGCCAGTGTACCTGTGGGAAATGGTGTGGAATGGGCGCTATAGTAATCAGTAGCTCATGACATGCTCACATGTTTTGAACAAGTGCCTAGCATGACCATACAATACAGATAGGGTGTTGGATAATATCAACCCACAAGTGGTGATGACAGTCATTTAGTGTGGCACCGCACTATAACCCTGCTGCGTATGGTGTGCATGTCCATGAACCATTAGCACTGTAGATGTTAGCAGTACAGATGTACAAGATAGCACAGATATTTGATTACAAATACCTTTGCATGTCACAGGAGTGTTCCACCAGTGGCATGTTGACAGACTCACAACTACAAAAGGTGCAAGAGTGACATGTGCACAGCACATCAGTGCCAGATACAGTAGAACAGGGTTAATGTGTTTTACCCCACCCTCATTGTAGCCCATACCACACAGGCAAATGTTAGGCATCTGTGTATGTAAGGCTGTGAATGGCCATGACCTATCAGTTTAGCTGTGTCAGTGTTGTGAACAACATACAGAATGGGCTGTGTGTGTGAGGTGTGACATATGTGCACAGTCTGATGGATGATACCTGCAGTGTCACCGCTAGGTGAACATCCCTGTACCCATAAACTACTACCTAGGCTGTGGTCAACATTATGGACACTGTGTAAGGGATGGTGCTGTGCAGTGCACCCCCCAACATGGTGATGACTCCAGGCCCCTTAGGTAGTCATCTGAGGTACCCATGTCATGTCAGGGTGCCATCCATGAGCACGGAGATCACTGACCAGGCATATACAGCACTGTGGTGACCAATTTTGGATCACATACCAGCTGTAAGGGGTAATGGCTATGCATGGATGTGCGATACCAGCCTTCACAATCCACACCTCCACTATGCAGCATGCTGTCTACCTTGCAGAAAGACATTTGCTACACCATGATGATGGACATGCTACATGTCCATATCCTGATCTATATGACATATGTCATGGACAGCCACCATCCTAATACTAGGATCGCAACAGGCTGGACAGATCCCTGTGCCATATATGTGACATACTCCCGCCATACCATGCAACCCTGTCCATCAAAGCTGCAGATGTCATCCCAGTCATACATGGTGTGATGGCTGCATGGTAGATGTACTATCAACTGACTGGATCAGTAATGTGGCACTGATGCAGCTTGCGGTGGCACAATGGCCATCTGTAACAGCGTGGAAACCGTGCCCGCACATGCTATGGTTGATGACCATCCTTGCGAATGTCGTCTGACTATCCATTGTCCCATGTCTATCACATGTGTAATACAGGCGATCCATGTCAGGATGTTGAACAGTTGTACAGTGCTGTGTCGATGTAAATGGCAAAACACATGTATGTACAGGTGTCCATGCGTATGTGTGCATTGTCACTGCTCAAGTCCATTACGGCTGTGTCTGTGTTGATATGTGACATATACACAGCATCCAGGTCAACAGTAGTACCGTGGACACATCGAGGCATGTGCAGATAGGTAAGAACACAAGTGCAGGCAAATAGACATGCCCACAGCAAGACAGCATTTACATGGAGTATGAACACTGTAATGAGGTGACACACATATATGGTGATGATATCCAATGCATAATGGGTGTGACATGTGTGACACAAACATGTCAGTCGTGTCAGTGTCATGATGCTTTGCAAAGATAACTGTGCAGATGCAGTAGATGTCATACAAATGTATGTGCAGCAGTACCTCTGTACATCTCTGAAACTGTGACCTGTCACCATCATTATGTTTTACAGATAATGCCCCGTACACGCCTCCCAGCATACACCCACCAGGAGGATGATGTCCTCATCCCACAGCTCCATGACAACTATGACTTGTTGTTCAGCCATGTGCCACAGCATGCCCAGCAGCGGGATGACCTGTGGCAGGATCTACGCAGGAGGGTGAACGATGTGGGTGGCCATAACTGCACCTACCAGCAGGTGCGCAGACACTGCACGGACCTGATACTACATGCAAAACAGCGTGTCACTGCAATCACCAGGGAACAAGGTGGAACAGGTGGTGGGCCAACAACTCAGCCCCCACTCACACACACCGAGGAGCTACTGGCCAGTCTGGGGACACCCAGGGAACAGCATCCAGAAACACTAGCTGCCATCGTGGAGGTGGGTGTCTCCCAACCAATGAGCCTGGAGCTGCCTGGTAAGTCAGCAATGCACATATGGCTATTATATCCCATGTAGTTGCATGTGTCACTGTACATTATGTAAAGTAACAACATATGCCAGTTATGTGGACACACATGCTGCATACTACAGTATGCTACATTGTGTACGCACACATGTGCATACTATATGCTATTACACAGGTGAATGTGTGCACATGCACAGTGCAACCTGTGGCTGTCATACAGTCATGGATAATGTTCATACTGGTGTGTCACCCCTATACAGGTACCTCTGGCGTGCCGCACAGACATGGGTCCATTGCAGGTGAGACTGTCATCAGTATCAGGCATGCTACAGTGTAGATCTATTTGCCATGTGGCCAGTTAACACATGCACACCTGATGTTTGTTCCAGTCACGATATGAAGGTCGCACCACCATGCATTCACACACGCCACCCATGTGCAATATATGCAAATGTAATGATACACAGGCTTGAAACCACAGTACTTGTCAATGCGACATGTGTGGTCAGCTGTGCATACAACGGTGGAGGTGTTCTACAATGGAGGCATATGTAGTATCCATTGGAACAACATGTGTGGTACGCACACAGTACCACACAATGAGCTGTGATATGGGCAGCCCACAAGTGTCACCATTGTGTCATATGCCCCTGCATTGGGTGCACACATTGTGATGTACCACCTGACATGTCCCAGACATGTAGTGTTCTGTCTGCAATATTGTCACACTATTGCATGACCTATACCCCACATACCAAACAAACAAGCCGTTGTCTGCATAGCCCTGTGGATTGTGACATATCTGACATGTATGGGTGTATGTCATATGGGACCACACAGACATGTGGAGAAGATGCCCATCACACACAATTCGCCAACACATGTGCACACATGGCCATGGGGGATGGCCAGAGACATGTAGCCACACAGTACTTGGGATGTGTATACACCCTGTTGCACATTGTCCACTCATGGTCCAATTATAGCCTTAGTTGACCGATTATACAGTTGATGTGGTACACTGGACAACCTCAAAGCCTGTGCACAGCTACTGGAGGTGTCACTGAAGTCTACCATATACGATCTGTCGAACATCACGACTGTGTTGCAGTTATGGCTATGCAATGTGTACATATTATGCATTCTACAGCAACATACATGCCTCATGTTGCCATGCAATGGCACAGTGTCTGTACTTCACACTGTATAGCAATGTAGATGGCTCACACTACCCTCCCATGCTCATGCACATTTGCTAAACATGCATTCTATCTGTAGGGCATACACAGAACACTGCAATGTGAAGCCCATTATGATGCTGTACATGTGTCAGGACACCATTGTGTCAAACATGTGTGCATGTTAATGCACATGTCAGCAGATTACATGTCAAGGTCACGTCAGCTATGTGTACTGTTATCCTGTTCTGGGCCACATGGTGTATCATGGGGATGCATGCATACTACCATGATTGTGTGAACTGCATGGCTACTGATATGACACCTGCTTGCTGTAGTGTGCATCCCAGAGAGGTATGCTTACTAACACTATTAATGTCTGAGCTGCATGCCCTTTGCTGTATCGCAGGCTTGCTGCATGCCATCTGACAAATCACATGCATGGTGTGTCTGTGTGTGTCTGTGTTTGTGTGTCTGTGCATGTCTGTGTGTGTCTGTGTCTGTGTGTGTCTGTGTGTGTGTGTCTGTGTGTGCGTGTCTGTGTGTGTGTCTGTGTGTGTGTGTGCATCTGTGTGTGTGTGTGTGTCTGTGTGTGTGTGTCTGTGTCTATTGTACTTTACAGTATTTCTTTGCATTCACAAGTGATGTAGGTGCGTTACCCTCCTGCAGTCCATCTGATGTTAGTGTCCCCACAGATACTAGCAGTGATGAACATATGCATGAGGTACAGGCAGGGTTGTCAGGGGCTGAATCTGTGCCAATGGTTACCATCCCAGCTATGTCCCCCTCTTCCCCGCACACAGTTCTGCTGCCAACACATACCGAATCACCGGTGGCCATAGAGGAAGGACAGTCAGCGTCTGTTGGCATGGAACAGGAACATGTGGTGGCTACAGAAGGTGTGTCTACACACCATGGTGTCAGTGTAATGACTGCAGATGTGCCACACAGGCATGTGGCCGGTGCTGCTCGTAGGAGGACCTCTGGCAGACATGCACCTTCAGGACAGAGTGCAGCAGCTGGTATCACCAGACGCATGTTCCAGACTGTAATGGTGGCACAGTCACGTGCTGAATGGCAGAACAGAGAAGGGCAGAGGCTGCAGCAGGCTGCTATCCATACCCTAAATGACACCATCCAGGCATTGGCAAATGCTGAACAGTAGATTGCTAATGTTCTGGATAGACGACTAGGTGAAATGGTCAGAATCCTTGACCGAGGCATGGCAATCCACAAGCGGGAGCTGTCTGTGCTGGAACACCTGGTAGGACTGAGGCATAGGCCACGTGGATGTAGGCCAGCAACACCACCTAGTGTAGGTCGATGTGAGCGTGCCACCTCACATGCCCACTCCCATAGTGCCGGTAGCAGTAGCAGTGCAGCTGGTGCTGCGCTGTCAACACCAGGACACAGCAGGCCACGTGGACGTGGCCCTGGACGGTCTCAGTGGGGACACAGTTCCACCGGACATGTGTCGCCAGACAGTAGCCACTCTGTACCTCCACCTGGTAGTGCCCATGCAACCCCAGGCAGGCACAGGTCACGTGGCCGTGGACGGACACAGTGAGCTGTACAACCTGCACTGTACAATCTGGGGCTGTTGATTATACCCCGTGTAGGCATCACAAATGGCAGAACAGTGTACACACATACACGCACACAGCAAACACAACTGTAGGGCTCCACAACATCCACATGCATTCTGCACAGACATGTCCAGTCAACTCACCGGCCGTTACACACACACATGATGTTATCCATTGGTGCAGCCTATGCCCCCTGGCAAACATATCACCCTGTGCATATGATGAAGCCTGTGCCGCATCCCTGTCATCCACACCATCGGTGCAGGGTTATGCACAAATATTCTGATGCACTAGGTGAACAGCATAGTGAGAGGTGTATGTAATACCTGTGTATGCATAGTGAGGGATGTGTATGTTGCAGTGGTTGTGTGTGAATACTGAGTTGTGTATGTGACATAGGTTGTGTACTGTCGACATGCACCAGTCATACCATGTAGTGCAGGTGCAGCATGCATTGTGATGTGTTCACGGTATGTGTCTCGGTTACATCTGTAGCACCATGTTGGTTGTGATACCCTGGTTCCCTCCTATGCTGTACTTGCATGTGCCTACAGGTAGCAGTGTTTGCAGTCCCCCACATGTAACTGTGGAGTACACACAGGCACGTCTGGCAATATCAGCATGCTACATGTACCCTCATCCTGACTGTTGGACACACCAACATGACACAGATGTCCGCACATATACTGCACCTGACACATGTGTTTGGTGCCACAGGCTACACTGGACAGAGATGTGACATACATAGCAGGACACATTACAGGTATGGTGACATGGTGCAGGGGTTGTACACAGCGGCCTGGCCAATGATGATGTGAGGTGTCACTTGGTAGCTGGAGGACACACTGTGCAGAAGTAGGACCCTGTAACAGTATGTGAACATGGCCGCATTCACGGGGTGTACACCACTATAACACACACCCCATAGTGTGCAGCTGGGGACCCTTGCCTGTGTGGTCATCATCCTCAAAGTACTATGCACCCACACAATGTGTCACAGAGAAGGGACATGCACAGGTAGCCAGTACGGCTGGGATCTATGGCTTCAACAGGGTTGTGCAATGCATCACCATTATGGGTTAGTCACCATGTGGGGCTAGTGATAATTTCCCACCGTATATTGGCATACACACTCACACCAAGCACCAGACATACATACAGACACACACACACACACACTGTGGTGACCACACATGTGTATACGGACAGCCAACGTGTGTGATGCACCTCACCGGTGAACATCATGCTTCCCACACTGACATATGTACAGATCTCTACAATGGTGTACAGGGATGTGTAGCAACTGGGACATATTCCCTGTGATATGTGGCATCCCTGGTCACACATTCGGACACACATGGCAGTGCTGGGAATGACACACCTGCCATATGATGACACATTTGATGGACATGCAGCGGTATTGATTGCATTATGTGTACCAACGCTATATCTGGCAAATGTGCTGCTATATGCACACGGGAGGTTGTAGGTGTTACAGGTGCCATATGACATATAGTTGTTAACACCTGACTGCTGTGTATGCATTATGTCAGCACCGTCACGTAACAGCGACATAGCGTACAGTTAGCACATGGCATGATAGGATGGTGTGTGACACAACTGTGAGCCACCCCCTTCACACATACATCTAGACAGGTGGTTCACCATGTTATGTACACACATCCCTCCATATGTGCTGTTTGTATGTCACCGTATACAGATGTCAATGATGGGTCTGCATTGCATCTGCATGTCGTAGGTAGGTGCAACTATGTTACGGACATTGGCCACTGCACATGCATGTTTGCTGCATGCACAGTACAGATGTCACATGTGTCTCCTGTTGCCATGTTTGTATGCATTGCTATTGTTGGACATGTGTGTTGACATACATAACACATGGACTGCAGTATGATATCACGGGTGTCACAGGCGACCAGTACAAGGGTATGTGTCCCGGTCAACACTGCTACCCTCTGTAGTGTGAGCATTCAACAGACACCTTCAATTTGCGTGTGTAGCATTTATTAGGCCAGTGTTATGCACGAGGTACATCAAAGGCCATGTATGTATGTGTTGTGTGTGCAGTCCATGCACACATCCACACAATCACATGTATGACATACCTAGACATGTGTTCATTGGTGTATGGCAACAGTCAGGTGTCACAGCTGTGTAAGGGCCATGGTATGTCTTGAGCCGACCTGTGCATGTATACTGGTATCATTGCAATGCATAACACCTGTTGGATCCCTGTTGGTATGTGTGTACTCTGCACAGCTGGTGTACACCGGTGTACAGCCCAGTGGTCATGTGTCACATGGTGTTGTAGGACCGTAAGGCTGTGTAGTGCTGCACCAACGACATGGTGCTGACTTGACAGTTACAGTGTACACTGCAGTGTGTACATGTGTGACCTGCACCTGTGACAGCTGTGATGGCAGCTGTGTGTGTACAGGTCACTGCATGTGTGACCGCCCTGTGTGTGAGGGCAGTTATACCATACTGTGCACTTCTGTGTGTACACTCCATCTGCATGCAAGATTGCGTGTGAGCATGCCCAGTACGCCGTTGTGTAGATGGACACACAGTACATTCCAAACAGACATGTGATACTAATCGTGTGGGCATGGCCATTGACATCCTGTATAGCCATGGTGGTAATCCAGGCACCAGATGTCCAATTTCAATGTCACGATGGATGCCTACATTGAACACACTTGTTGCTCTCTCGAAGGGTGTACTGTCTGTGGCACATCCCATATCTATTTAGTGTTGTTGTGGTCCGTAGATATTTAGTTGGCCCGATGACAGCACTGCCGTGTTTGTGTACGTCTACCTTGGGACAGTAATATGCATTCAGATCGCTCACTTTCTAAACATTCCCTATCGGCATCTTTGCCTTTGCGGGTGATGTCACCCACCTAGAAGTATGCCTCTGGGAGTGCTGTGTTCAGTAATCTCGGTAGCGCATTCTGTAAATGCGTAATGCTGTAGTGTGTTAGAGTAGGTAGGTGTATGTTCAACTCCCGGCCCTTCCAAGTGTGTGTGTGTGTGTGTGTGTGTGTGTGTGTGTGTGTGTGTGTGTGTGTGTGTGTTTCCAGCTGCCTGGGGACACAGTAATGCTTTTAGATGTCTCACAACACATACATTCCCTATCGGCGTCTTTGCCTTTGCGGATGATGTCACCCACCTAGAAGTATGCCTCTGTGAGTGCTGCATTCAGTAATCTCGGTAGTGCGTTCTGTAAATGCGTACTGCTGTAGTGTGTTAGAGTAGGTAGGTGTAGGTTCAACTCCTGGCCCTTCCAAGTGTGTGTGTGTTTCCAGCTGCCAGGGGACACAGTAATGCTTTTAGATGCCTCACAACACATACATTCCCTATCAGCATCTTTGCCTTTGTGGATGATGTCACCCACCTAGAAGTATGCCTCTGGGAGTGCTGTGTTCAGTAATCTCTGTAGCGTGTTCTGTAAATGCGTACTGCTGTAGTGTGTTAGAGTAGGTAGGTGTATGTTCAACTCCCGGCCCTTCCAAGTGTGTGTGTGTGTGTGTGTGTGTGTGTGTGTGTGTGTGTGTTTCCAGCTGCCAGAGGACACAGTAATGCTTTTAGATGCCTCACAACACATACATTCCCTATCGGCGTCTTTGCCTTTGAGGATGATGTCACCAACCTAGAAGTATGCCTCTGGGAGTACTGTGTTCAGTAATCTCGGTAGCGCGTTCTGTAAATGTGTACTGCTGTAGTGTGTTAGAGTAGGTAGGTGTATGTTCAACTCCCGGCCCTTCCAAGTGTGTGTGTGTGTGTGTGTGTGTGTGTGTGTGTGTGTGTGTGTGTTTCCAGCTGCCAGGGGACACAGTAATGCTTTTAGATGCCTCACAACACATACATTCCCTATCGGCGTCTTTGCCTTTGTGGATGATATCACCCACCTAGAAGTATGCCTCTGGGAGTGCTGTGTTCAGTAATCTCGGTAGCGTGTTCTGTAAATGCGTAATGCTGTAGTGTGTTAGAGTAGGTAGGTATATGTTCAACTCCCGGCCCTTCCAAGTGTGTGTGTGTGTGTGTGTGTGTGTGTGTGTGTGTGTGTGTGTTTCCAGCTGCCTGGGGACACAGTAATGCTTTTAGATGTCTCACAACACATACATTCCCTATCGGCGTCTTTGCCTTTGCGGATGATGTCACCCACCTAGAAGTATGCCTCTGGGAGTGCTGTGTTCAGTAATCTCGGTAGCGCGTTCTGTAAATGCATACTGCTCTGGTGTGTTAGAGTAGGTAGGTGTATGTTCAACTCCCGGCCCTTCCAAGTGTGTGTGTGTGTGTGTGTGTGTGTGTGTGTGTGTGTGTGTGTGTATATATATATATCTTTGTAATATGTATGTGGATATTAGCACTATTGAATGTGCTGCATTGTCTGTACATGTTCACCTTGGATGTATCTGAATGTGCTATGGCTCTGTGATAGTGCACATACTGTGTGCTGTAGTAATCCTGGGTTATAGTTGTGTAGTGAGCAGTGATTTTGTTGCTGGGTATTACCAGGGGCATTGAAAACAATGATAGTACAGCACCTTTAAACGGTCATGTGCACATCTCAGCAGCAGTCAGCAGTGGTTATTACATTGGAGGATGACTATGGCTCATATACCTATGTATTACATGGCAATACTATGCAAATCAGGTTAACATTATTGACACCCGTTTATCCACAGGTTGTGATACAGATCCCATGTATGTATGTGTATACATTACCAGGTGCAGGACTGGACTATGGTTGAATGCATAGAGGGGTGTCCATGGCCAGGAATGGCAATCTGTACAGCCTGGCAGGTACAGTCTGTGACTGTCTCACAACCTCCAGTATATGGCTGACACATGCTGAAACAGTGTACATGCAGAGACACACATAAAACAAACAGCTAGGGATAACACATAACACACACACACATTGCATCAGCATTGGGCCATGCAAAACCTGTTGTCCCTCACACACACACAAATGCATACATGTTGATTGGCTGGTTCACTGACAGGCTCTGGAAATGAAACTACATACCCTGTGCATATGATGACACCTGTGCCACCTCTTGTAATGTGTAACATTGATGCAGGTACGGACTAACATGGTGCTGATGCTCAGGGTGTCTTCATAGCACTGTAATAATGTTACAATGTTGTTAACACAAAGTGTGATTTCCTTCTTGGTGTATGTAAGCAGGCATGATAAATTCCAGCTATGATCATCAATGTAGTATAGTGTACAGCACTGTTAATTCTGAAAATGTATTATCCATCCATGTGCCATTTGACTGACGTGTGTAGTAGTGGCACCATGTGTTACACAGTGTGCAGTACATGTGAGATGTGTGTAGTACAGATTCACATGTATCTATATGTGAACATGGTGAGGGTGCACTGTCTGCATCTACATGTATAGTGGACACATTGGAATGGTGACATGCCCTGTATTTCACACTGTTAACACGTCATACTTTCTATTGGTGGCCAGTATGCATTATACTACACATATTGTTGTACTTGTCTACACATGTGTGATTGCTATGGTTTTACACGGTGCTGTGGGTGATACTGTTACTATCTGTCATAGTTTTGCATTATGGTAGTTGACATGACCTCAACAGTCTGAATTACCAATTGTTATATGATATCTTCACAACTGTCCCGCACATGTAGGACACACAGTAGCATGTGGATCCTACATGTACTATACTATACCAGTTCGCACTGGTATTGACCGCCACACATTGCTGGGACCATTACTATTTGACATGTAGCCATGTTAGTTACACGCAAAGACAATAAGGATATTCCTGTCCACATCTGGGAATTCATACTGTGGCCTAGAATGCATTCTGCACATGACACAGTTAGTCTACACAAAGGTATCATACAGACAGATACATGTTATCCAACCCATGCTGTACACCTATAAGGATAAACAGAGTCAGTTATCCACATTTACTACACATACTTTACCAACAGTAACACATAGGTATTACACCCCAATATGTATAATGGGTAACAATGTGTACATATAGATATGTGCTATGTCATTTGTCATTTGATATTTGCATTTACAATGGTATTGTGAAGTTCATCACTGTATCACATATGCAATGAGAGTTCTGCATGCATATCCTCCAAGGTGGTTGTACAACTATGATGAATGTCCATTATTGACATACGTTGCTGTGTTTGAACTGTTCTGCAGTATTACACATACATGAACAGTCACTCACACTATGTATATAAACTGTTGTGTGTGTGTGTGTGTGTGTGTGTGTGTGTGTGTGTGTGTGTGTGTGTGTGTGTGTGTGTGTGTGTGTGACACAGATGACCTTGGCCACAGACAGTTCTGATACATGTAGTTGACAAGTGCGGTAATGCTCCACTAGATGTGTCCAGGCACCAGAACTGTGACTTGGTGACACATACACATGCTAGAGTAAGGATTCTGTATGTGCGTGTGCCTCATTATGGCATTCCTGTTCATGTGTGTGTGCATTTCTGATGTGTGTCATCAGCCACAGTTGAACTGCACATCCGGCATCCCCCACTAGGTGACCATGAGGGTTGTCCCCATTGCCAAATGGTTTGTACAGCTGCGTCAGATGCCACATATCTGAAGCATTGCAGCTTCCAGGGCATCCAGCACACACATTCATTATTACAGGCTGGCCATCACACACAAACTGCCACTTCATGGAGGTTAAGCCCTTGTGGATGATGTAGGCCCTGCCACACTCACTGGCTGGTGCTTTGATGCATATGTGCGTGCAGTGTATTGCACACAGTACTTAGGGTATTCCACTATTGTGTGGAAACGACACATATTGCTGCCCAATACCTTACGGGAATTGGGGATATATCCATCATCACTGACATGTGCTGACATGGCATTCATGACCTGGTGCAGTACCCTGGATGCTGATGTTTGTAAAATCCACGTCATATCACTAGTTGATCTCTTGAAGGTACCTGTTGCTGGTATCCTTAGGGCAACACATACCTTGGTTTCCACTGGGATAGGTATCCCTCTGTTGGGTCTGTGTGTGAGACATGACCTGCACAGATCCACAATCTTCTGCAGGAGGTCTCTGTCCACTCTATAGCGCTCTACTATCTCCAGCTCATGTAGCCCCTGGTAGTTTACCCTGTGCCTGCACACTCCTCTCTGTCTACTCACTGTGTGATGCTGAGCGGCATTCACATTGGCACAACCCTCCACATGTTGCATATCTTGACGTATAATAGCAATGGCAGCCCCTAACATTATCTTGTCTCAGTTAAGCTTTTACAGTTTGCACTTCTCTTACTATACTACAGTGTTGCAGTGTGTCTGAGAATAACATGGTGGACTACTGTTTGTAGAGTTGTATGTGCTGTGCTGTGCTGGCCAACTGTACTGGCTGTGTAATATACTCAGTCTGATTGTTTCCACCTGCTAGCTGTCGTAGTTCTCCTTGGTTAACTTACTGCTTTTTGTTTACCTTCCTTACCACTGTTTGTGTCCACAGTGAGCGGCGCCGCGCATAGGAGCACAGTGAAATGCATATCCGCTTCCACGTGTGCACACAGGCTTATACATGCGTACAAACACTTACACTGGCTTACACAACATTACATGGGCTTTAACAATCTTACAGTAGCTTACTCATTCTTCAAGTCGCGCACACAGGCTGACACACATGCACACATGCTTACTTGGGCTTACAAGCTTGCACGGGCGCAAACACACTTCACCAGGTTTGCAAGGAACTTCAGCGATATCCATGGTGTACATCGTCAGTTTACTGACTTTACCTAGGATTAGGGTTGCCACCTTTCCAAATGCCCAAAGTGGGACATTTGTGCTACAAACATCAGATTTTGCAGGGCAAAACATACCCACGGCCAGTACAAAGGACAGAACTTCGTTTTTTTGCCTAAATAAAAGTTTATTCTTGTAGCATTTTAGTTCCTTATTCTGTTTCTTAGAACATTTAGGTGTTTCAGATACAGAACAACTGTTTTATGCAACTATTACATAAAACATAGAAAATAATTTTGTCCTAAAATCTCAGGACATTTGCCATTTTTTCACTTTATTTGCAGGACACAACTGCCCAAAGAGGGTCTGTCCCTCACAAAGTGGGACAGGTGGTAAACCTACCTAGGATAAATCATAACACGCCTCTTCCACTGATGAGTCACTGACAGCAGACATGTGACACACTGCTCCAATAAGATTACAGTGTTTTATACATACAGACTCATGATGTCACCTATCTTCTATGCTGATAGTCCCCTTTACCTACTCTTACACTGTAGGGGCTTGGCCCATATGGCATGACAAATTGTGCTTCACTATCCTCAGCCTCAATTGCATAGGATTGCCTACTAATGCTTGGTTACATCTCTGAGTGTGCGCTTCCACACATAGCAACCACTGCTCAGTAGCCATGTTGTCTTCAGCTTGCCATTCCCCTGCATGACGCAATAACTTTTAACTGACATTACAATTTGTATGTATATTTTACATATTTGTCTTGTTTTGTATGCACAGCTCATACTCGGAGATCGGGGGAGGACAACTAGAGTTTTATTAATTTCCAATGGGAATACATTCCACTGGTGTTATATTTGGCCATTGGCATGCTTCTTCAACTAAACCATCCTTTATTTGCAGATGACATTGCTCCATTTAGCTACTTGCAGAACGTTACTCGGTTAACATCCGTGTACATTTCTGCACATACCTCTACTCTTGCACGGACAGATTACTGTTTCATGTATCGCATATTTTACATCATTTGCATAGCTTTCACCTACAAATGGGGTAATTTGCATATCCTAACATTGTCCGTGCAACGTTCGTTTGAGGGGCTGTGTTACACGCCCCTACAGGATATTGCTGAATAGCTCAGCGGACATCTTGCCTTGCTCTACTCTTACTCTACTCGTACACCGACCAAAGCTTCCTGAATCCTGGCCTAAGCTTTGATGTGTGCTAATATGTCTATTTGTGGGGTAAGCATGGCTGTAGGTATGTTTTGACCTGCTACGTCTGTCATTTATACAGAGCACCTCCCACTTTCATCATTTGTAGAGGTGACAGCCCTATAGGGACTACATGTACAGCTGTGACATTTGACAAGTCCACACATACCTGCGGTCAATACTAAACTGACTACTTCAGCACTTTTCATACCTTCAGATTTGTCTTGTAGTGGTATAGTCGATGATACTGTTTCCTATAACATGTATCTGTTTCTGATACAAGATATGTCATATTATTATACCACTACACACAATAAATGGAGAAATCACAGGCCAGATGCCATTACATTCCTTTTGTAGGACACACCCACCCAGAGTGTTGTGTTCCTCACAATAGCCAACAGGTGCTGATCAAAACATATTCTGCTATCATCTACCTTATGTGTTCGCTGGTATTTGTGCTTTCCATCAGTGGCAGAACTCACATGCGTGTGTGGGAGACTGAACACTGTCTCGGGGACACTGCATAGCACCCTGAGGGACACATTTATGTTGTTTCTATTAACCTTCCATATTGACTATCACAGGGCATTAGTATTCATCCAGATTTGTTGAGGTACATGCTTTTGACTTATACATGTTTTGTCATTTGTCATCATGTCTTTCTTCACACCTGTCCACCTAATCGCACTAGTTCTCTACATTTATTTAGGTCAGGGTTACCTTCATACCTCTCAACTGTACAAATTTTGGGTAAATGTCCATAACTTAGATGTCTGATTTTGTTCCTTTTTTAATAATATTGTGCAATGCCTTTCTGGTAATTTAGTGGGAAGTCATTTGGGACTGTGGGGTTAGACAATAATGACAGACATTTGTTATTTACAATTAATAACCCTCGAAACATTCATACCATTGACTGATCCATTATTCTATCCATGTTCTGACTTTGTAAGAGGAATATTTGAGATATTCCCTATTTGTACTTATTTTAAAATGCCTTTGTCCAGATGTCTTATTCTGATTGAGAGGTATGGTTACCATCTTATTCGTATGCATGTACGTCCATGATAATCGCTTACATGACACTAATATAACTCCCTACATCTTCCCCCAATAGTTTACACGATATCCAGTAGATGGGTTCTTCATTTTAGGAAGTTAGAGGTGTCTGCTATACCCACATAGGTATATTAATCACTCCCATGAGGCGGACCTCATAAATCTGTGCCAACCAACACCTAGGCACCTAGGCCCATTATTGCATACCCATGATTCTCAGACCTGACACCCCTCCACAGTAGTCATAACACATATTTTATGTGAGCGATAATAAATTATGACGACACTTCTAAGCACTATCCACTCTCCGCATTTTGGTACATATGTCTTACATTCTGTCAACCCATGTGTTATTACACTTGCACAAGCTACTGTTGCATGTACAGCTATATTGTAGTTGTGGATGACACTTCTTTGTGGCAATCATTACAGGGCTGTGCATTTATAGATTCACTATTTTTGGAGTCCTGCAAAGGACACCTATATCCATGTTTAAAGAGTAGAACTTACAGATCTGGCACACTGATACTTTCCAGCCAGTAGTTTTGAGAGCAGCAGTGTAGTTACCTTAATTGCATGTCTGTTATGTGTATCCATACTAGGTATGGTGTAACCTATTTATGTACATGTGTTATATCTACGAGGACATTTGTTTATATGTTTGTTAGGTATATATCAATTGATGTTGTATGTGTTTGAGTGTATGTATGTATATATATATATATATATATATATATATATATATATATATATATATATATATATATATATATATATATATATATATATATATATGTACATTCTTTATTTCATATATTTATTTAGTTCAAGTCTGTGGATATATATATCTATACACAAATGTATATATCCATATATAGACATTACGTGTAGAAACCAGCATTCATTTGCTATGCTGTGAGCGGATTACACATGCACAGGCGCACTTGCATTTCCTTATTGTGGGTTACGCGCAGGTGCACATGCATATCCTTATTGTGGGTTACATATGTTTACTAAGTCTTTGTGCTTACGTGGGCTTTATTACTTGTGACAGTACCAGTAAAATATCTCTAATCCGGTTAACGGACATATGCGAAACACACGTTCACCTTTACATATTTAAATGTCTGTACAGCACAGACGCATTCATTACACTTTAACATTATATGTGCTGTAGTCGTAGTTGAACCGGGACTGCATTCACGTTGGCCGGATGCTGTAACCACTATACGTTTGGTGTTCTGACTCATTTATATGCATACCCATAGTACATAGCTACATTAACATATGCCTCACCGCTTCACTTACGTCACAGGCATCCATTCTCCTGCTGGGAAAAATGCGGTACTACATGTTACACATTCCCTATACTCTACTGCTCTGGACCCAAGCTGCATATTTAATCACTGCAGGGATATTCAGAACCCAAAGGCTTATAGTCCTGACACATACAGGTCTTTAATTGACGGGGTGTTCATGTGGTGATCTGGGTTTAGGCTTGTCTGCCTGGTGAACGGAACTGCCCTGACCATGTTCAAATATCAGACAAAGCACATGGACAGGGTTTGTCCATTTTAAACATTTTATCTGTGTTTACAGACACAGGTGTTTGGTCACCTGTCAGCAGCTTATGATGTTGGCAATACATAATATGGGTGGGGGTGGTTACAATACATAATCCACGGTGAGTGGTGTTCCCATTCACATTTGACTATTTCCTGTATTCATTCTTACGAGGGTTATTATTTTGCACATGACTTAACTATGAATTAACTACAGGTATGTAGTAGTACAGTCAACATATGTGACGCTTTGTTACAGTATAAATGTACGGACCTCTGTAATACTGGGGACTACCCCACATCCTTCACAACATTTCATGCTTATGTACATACTATTATTCAGTGAACTTTCGAAGTTTGTGAGAGCAGTAAATACATCTGTCCCTATTTGTCCACCCATCCTTTTAGGCTTTGTCCAGGTTTTGTTGCTGTAATAGGTTGGGAGGTGGTGTCGGTATGTGATTGAGTTGAATATATACTGTCAATAATTCAGTGGGGAGTAGGGTTACCACTTGTTCCTCTTTGCGAGGGGAGGTCCCACTTTGGACAGTTGTGTTCTGCGATGACACCTAAGACATGGCAACTGTCCTGTGATTTTAAGACAATAATATATTTCTTATTTTCTTTACTAGTTGCATGATACAGGTATTTTGTATCTGGTACACATAACTATTATTTGGGATAGCATAAGCTATTCAAATGCTATAGAATAAGCTTTTATCTTGGCATACACGTGTAATTCTGTCCTTTGCACTGGCCGGGGGTATGTTTTATCCTGCAGATTCTCACATTTCTACAAGGGATATCCCACCTTGGCCATCTGAACAGGTGGCAACCCTAGTGGGGTGACCTGCATGGTGGACAGCTGTTCCATCCTGCGTAGTATGTTTTGCATGTCTGTGTAGAAACTGAACAGTACCGTGACTACACATACATGTTTTGTCCAGATGTGTACAGTAATGGACACCGTGGCGTGTAAACAACTCTGGGGTTTCAACAGGTTACTTATCCCACGCGGGATGTACACACATTTTGCCGGAACATGAATGCGCGGGCATTTGGATTTACCTACCTGTGATGGGATGTTTACAAATGTGGGATACATATTTGCAATCCTGACATTGCCTAGGATGATACTTCCTACTACATATGGGGAATACTCGCTATGTGTAGGTGTACGGATGCGCAAGGCTGGTAGCTGGATTTGGTGGACATTCGGACATGGGTGCGAGTTATGTGCTATACAGGGGTTGTTGCGTATTGCATTTGCATACATGGGTTCTGCTTTTGGATATCCCGGTTCCGCATATGGCATCCTATGTGTATGTGACAGTTACGTTCATGTGTATAGCACATTTTAATATACATATGTTTGTGTGTGTTTGGTATACAATTTGGACTGTCAGGTTTGTTTCCGGTTGTTATATAGCCACAACTGCCCAGCTGTGTACTATCACTACCACTGTGTGACTGCTGGTGACCATGCCCATGGGGCTAGACATGTGTATTGGCGGCGCGCTGACATGATGCGCTTCACTTCCACTGGGTATAACTTCTGACAGTGCAGTACATTACGGACACACGATTTTAAATATCATTTGTTCCATGGACAGTAACTCATATTGTGTTGCATGCATTTCTGTTTGGTTCTCCATTTTGTGTGGCCGGGAACTGTCTTGCATGCTTTGCATACGTTTCATTATCCACGGACACTGATAGGTGCGATTACTATTGCAGGAAGGCTATGATATTCAGCAGTTTAGGTTGCTCATCGCCAGCCGACATTGACACGCCTCCGGGCTCAGCTTAGTAACGCCCCATGCACTCGCGCACATGTCCTATGCACGTGGATGTGGTGGCGGCGCACCTTCATTAATATGCATATGGTGCTACTACACCATTTATACGCTGCACGGCTGGCGCAGGCCTTACACCAGCCTTGCGCCAAGCTTCATGAATCCGGGGAGTAGTGTTGCTGAAAGTAATAAAACATTCACAGTGTACTAAATGTAATATAATAGTTCATAGAGTGGTCAAACAAAAACATAACATAACATGAAATATTTATTTCTAACATTTGGTAATAACATAAAAGAAAGGGAGAAAAAGGGAGGAGGGGGAGGCAAGAACTGTCAAACCTAGATTATGTACTAGTCACACAAAGTCAGTATTGAGACTTTTCATTTCAGTTTTCTAGATTTCAAAGCTGGTTTTAGGGGACAGAGTCATTCAACCTTAGCCCCCTATGTGCACCTTGCCTCAGGATCCACTGAGTCTCCATAGACTCTAGCTAGTTTACAAGATCACCCAACCTGCTATTCACTTCCTGAACATGCAATACCTGAAATAAGAAGGTAAGCTCCTCATTTGTGGATAAAGTCTGTTTCGCTAAAGCACTATATTCTAATATAAGCCTCTCCTAGTGCAATATATATGATCCCTGATCCTTTCCCTGAGATGACGGTTAGTCTTTCCAACATAAAATTGGAAACATACCTTACAGTGTGCAACATATATCACATTGATAGTCTCACATTCTGCCTTGACCTTAAGTTCCACAAAAGTCACCCTATCAGGGTGTTTGAAAAATCTAGATTCATCCACATAGGCACAATATGCACACTTGCCACACTTATCTGTTCCATTCTTAACACTGGCTTTATGTTTCTTCTTCCTAGGATAACACAGTTGTTGCTTCAAATTTTGCTTATTCCTATATATAAATCTTGGTCTATCTCCCACCACATAATAGTTTCTTCATCTACTAGAAGAACGTGTCAATACTCCTGTATAATCCTAGTAAACTTACTCACAACTTTAGTGTATGGTAGGACTAAAGAGGTCAAGGAGAAAGCTTTGTATCCTTCCCCCTGCTGTTTTACTAACCTTCTGTCTGAGTAATAGGGCATAGCTTTATGTCTTCTCGCCTTCTGCTCTTGTTTATAAGACATATCCACCTCTAGAACTGGATACCCTCTAATCAAAAAACCTTCTTTTAAATTCCTCAGTTCTGTTTGATGCATCTCATCCTGACAACAAAGGCGGGAAAGCCTCATTGCCTGCCCTTTCACAATGTTGGGAAAGATGTGTTCCTTGTGCAAACTGTCATAATGTATGAATGCTGGACAGTAACACTTCTTCCTTTGTAACTTGGTGCCCAACCCCTTCTCAATTTTGAATATTGTGACATCTAAGAAATCTATACTGGTGCTGGATTGATTCAAAGTGAATTTCAAAAAATCATACGTGTTGTCCATACTGCGGTGGAATAGGTTCAAACTAATCTCATCCCCCTTTCAACCTAAAAAAAAGGTCATCCACAAATTGTGTATAAAAGATGATATGAGGTTCCTGCAACAAATGTAACTGCTCTCAATCACCATCACCAAGTTTGCATATGCACTGGCACAACATGTGCCCATGGCAACACCTGATGTTTGCCAATAGCATACGTCATTAAACAAAAAGGCATGTGTTCCAAAACTATCTCTAATAACATACATAGAAAGTCTGTTAGTTGTACTGTTAGTTTCCCATGTCTCAGAAGTACTGACCTCAACATGTTAATGCCTTGTTCATTAGCTATACTTGTAAACAATGATACCGCATCTAATGTGACTATCAGGTCCATCCCCATGAATCTGGCCATCTCCACCTCACTATATAGGTCACTTAAAAAATGTTCTGTGTCTCTAAGGACATAAGGGAAGTCTTTAAGCACATCTCTCAGTTTGCCATCCAGGTAAATAGAAATGCATAGAAATGTGCTCTGTTAGCCACCATTTTAGCCACCATGCCCCTGCTACAATTGGTCTAAACTTAGAGCATCTGGGGTCCTTGTGTATTTTAGGGAAGTCATGCACTCATGGGATCAATGTTTTTTTCTACTATGAAGTATTGGAACAATTCCTTGTCCAGCAACCCCATGCACACACATTCCTGAAGGGTGTTGACAATGTGTCAACTCATATCATTCACTGCATCCATAGATACAATCTTATATACTTTTGAGTCTGCTAACATTTCTGTCATTCTGTCAAAATAAAATGTTGAATTCAGCACTGCAAGTCCCCTTTGTCAGAGGGACGTATAACTATACTATCATTATTTTGAAACGTGTAATGCCTGCCTTTCTGCAGTTGACAGTTTATCACCCTTTCTAATGCTAACATTGCTAACAGCACTATCATAGATGGCATTCTCACATGCTTTTAAAAATGTTTCCACATTAGGTGGTAACTAGGTACAAAAGTGCTATTCCTTTTATATTTCAAATGGTGTATACTTTCAACATTTTTAAATTGTAAATTTAATGTCACATTTCATGTAAACAAATGCAGATATAACAAGTCACTAATGTCCATATTTCTGGTTGGTATATAACTCAAACCTTTGCTTAGTAGAGAAGTTTCTGCTTGCATCAGTTCATAGTCTGACAGAATCCACACTAGGTTTGTAGAAGATGAAGAAACTATTAATGTGGTGTGAGGTAGACCAGGGTTTATATATAGGAATAAGTAAAATTTGAAGCAACAACTGTGTTATCCTAGGAAGAAGAAACATAAAGCTAGGGTTATGAATGGAACATATAAGTGTGACAAGTGTGCATATTGTGCTTATGTGGATGAATCTAGATTTTTCAAACACGCTGATACAGGACGTTTGTGGGAACTTAAGGTCAAGGCAGAATGTGAGACTGTCAATGTGATATATGTTTCACACTGTAAGTTATGTTTCTGATTTTATGTTGGAAAGACTAACCATCATCTCAGGAAAAGGATCAGAGATCATATATATTGCACTATGAGAGGCTTAGAATATAGTGCTTTAGCGAAACACGCTTTATCCACAAATGAGGAGCATACCTTCTTGTTTCAGGTACTGCATGTTCAGGAAGTGAATAGCAGGTTGGGTGACCTTGTAAACCAGACAGAGTCTATGGAGGTTCAGTGGATCCTGAGGCTAGGTGCACATAGGGGACTAGGGTTGAATGACTCTGTCTCCCTAAAACCAGCTTTGAAATATAGAAATCTGAACTGAAAAATCTCAATAATGACTTTGTGTGACTAGTACATAATCTAGGTTTGACAGTTCTTGTCTCCCCCTCCCCCTCCCCCCTTTTTCTCCCTTTCATTTATGTTATTACCAAATGTTAGAAATAAATATGTCATGTTATGTTATGTTTTTGTTTGGCCACTGTATGAACTATTATATTACATTTAGTACACTGTGAATGTTTTATTACTTTCAGCAACACTAACATTTTTTTATGAAGCTGTACCTTTAGGATGGGATGATTGACGCTATTTTTTTTCTGAGAACAGATTGGTTATTTTAAATTTTGTCATATGTATATATATACAGGGCAGTTGTTTGATGTTTTTTTTGTCTGATGAAGCAATTTTGATCATTGCAAAAGCGCTCACTTATCTACAGTGAAAGCTTAGGATTTTATTAATCTGGATTGGCAGCATTTATTCCAGATGCCTTCACCTTTGGGTCTGTTTTTTATTTTACTTTACTTGTGTCTACCTCGCTTTGGGTGTGTTTGGATAAGAACTTTAAACTGTGCATTTTGTGAGGATGGTGGAAGGTGCTCTAAGTTCTTTTGCAAAAGAAGGGAAGAGTATGGCTAAAGATAATCGACTTGTGAACTTTTTAACTGTTGAACATAATCCACTATTAACACTTGGTGCTGCTGAACTTGAACCAGGTACTGTACTTTCTACTGAGAATGGTAGCAGTGTGCGAATGATAAAAAGGCAATTGGAGAATGATCTGTATAGATTTGAATGGCTCCTGTGCCAACATTACCATTTTAAAGCTTGTTTGTAGATGCAAGTGATACCTAGGGGCATTCGTGTACTGACTATGCCTACTTACGGCAATACCTACCCTGATTTGCTAACACAGTAGCAAAAGATTAATTTAGATAAAAGTAAAGCTTATATTAAGCTGCTGATAGGTTTTCTTCAACCGCGAGAGCATAACCTGAATGCTAAAATTTGCCAGCAGCAAAAGAAGTTGCATTTGTTGTACAGTGAAGAAGCTACAGAACTGTTTTTAAATGAACTGATTGACAAAGTGCTTCGTTATGAGGCAAGGTTATTAGAGCAAAAAAAGAAGAAGTTATACAGAGATGTGACTGATTTTTTTGAATCAGCACATATTTACTTGGCCGAAGGCTACAACACAGGGAGAGCATTTCCCCACCAATCGCCAGTCGCAATTTTGTAGAGTGACCAATCAACTGGTTGAGGAAGTAGGAGGAACTAATCAACAAGAGAGTGGGTGTGTCACCCTAGTTGAACAGCGAAATGGGCTGAGAGTGGAGGGTCACCAGCAGTCTGAGCGAGTGACTAATGAGCAGCATGATGGTGAGATGACAACCAATCGAAGGATAGGAGTGAGTGCCCTCTCACCAGAAGCTGTTGCTTCTGTCTATTCGACACCTATGGATACACCACCTAATACATTAGAAATGGAAGTGATAGAGCCAGCGATGACATCGGCAACAGTAGTGAGATGCAGAATCAATATGGACTTAAAGCAACAGGTTTTTTCAATATTTCTGTTGCCCTGTCACACAGGGAGAAGGGGTTCATTGGAGCAGGACATAGAGAGAGGGGGAAAAAGTGGAAGGAGGCGCTAGGGCAGATACAGACGCACACACTCAAGAAGATGTGGGGCTATGGGCAGGAAAGCTAGTGTGAAACTTGTCGGACTATGAACTGACACCAGCAGAAACTTCTCTGCTAAGCAAAGGTTTGAGTTTTATACCTACCAGAAATATGGACATTAGTGACTTGTTATTATGTCTGCATTTGTTTACATGAAATGTAATATTAAAATTATAATTTAAGAATGTTGAAAATGTACACTGTTTGAAATATAAAAGGAATAGCATTTTTGTACCTAGTTTACCACCTAATGTGGAAACATTTTTTAAAGCATGTGAGAATGCCATCTATGATAGTGCTGTTAGCAATGTCAGAGTTACAAAGGGTAATAACCTGTCAATTGCAGAAAGGCAGGCATTACACAAGTTACAAAATAATGATAGTATAGTTATACGTTCGTCTGACAAAGGGGGACCTTTTGTAAAGCTGATTTTATTTTGAGAGAATAACAGAAATGTTAGCAGACTCAAAAGTATATACAATTGTTTCTATGGGTGTAGTGAATGATATGAGTTGACACATTGTCAACACCCTTCAGGAATGTGTGTGCATAGGGATGCTGGACAAGGAATTGTTCCAATACATCATAGTAGAAAAAACACTGATCCCATGAGTGCATGGCCTGCCTAAAATGCATAAGGACCCCAGATGCCCTAAGTTTAGACCCATTGTAGCAGGGGCAGGGTGGCTAACAGAGCCCATTTCTATTTACCTGGATGGTGAACTGAGAGATGTACCTAAAGACTTCCCTCATGTCCTTAGAGACACAGAACATTTTTTAAGTGACCTATAGTGAGGTGGAGAAGGCTGGATTCATGGGGGTGGACCTGATAGTCACCTTAGATATGGTATCATTTTTTACAAGTATACCTAACGAACAAAGCATTAACATGCTGAGGTCAGTACTTCTGAGACTTGGGAAACTAACAGTACAATGAATATACTTTCTATGTATGTTATTGGAGATAGTTTTGGAACACAATGGCTTCATGTTTAATGACGTATGCTATTGACAAACATCAGGCATTGCCATGGGCACATCTTGTACCAGTGCATATGCAAACTTGGTAATGGTGGATTGGGAGCAGTTACATTTGTTGAAGGATCCTCATATCAACTTTTATAGATGATTTGTGGATGACCTTTTTTTAGGTTGGAAAGGGGATGAGATTAGTTTGAACCTATTCCACTGCAGTATGGACAACACGTATGATTTTTTGAAATTCACTATGAATCAATCCAGCACCAGTATAGATTTCTTAGATGTCACAATATTCAAAATTGAGACGTGGTGGTGCACCAAGTTACAAAGGAAGAAGTGTTACTGTCCAGCATTCCTACATTATGACAGTATGCACAAGGAACACATCTTTCCCAACATTGTGAAAGGGCAGGCAATGAGGCCTTCCCACCTTTATTGTCAGAATGAGAGGTATCAAACAAAACTGAGGAATTTAAAAGAAGGTTTTTTGATTAGAGGGTATCCAGCTCAAGAGGTGAATATGGCTTATAAACAAGTGCAGAAGGAGAGAAGAGGTAAAGCTAAACCCTATTACTCAGAGAGAAGGTCAGTAAAACAGCAGGGGGCAGGATACAAAGCTTTCTCCCTGACCCATTTAGTCCTACCGTACACTAAAGTTGTGAGTAAGTTTACTAGGATTATACAGGATTATTGGCACATTCTTCTAGTAGAGGAAGAAACTATTCATGTGGTGGGAGAAAGACCAGGGTTTATATATAGGAATAAGCAAAACATGAAGCAACAACTGTGTTATCCTAGGAAGAATAAACATAAAGCTAGTGTTATGAATGGAACATATAAGTGTATAAGTGTGGCAAGTATGCATATTATGCCTATGTAGATGAATCTAGATTTTTCAAACACCCTGATACAGGAAGTTTGTAGGAACTTAAGGTCAAGGCAGAATGCAAGACTGTCAATGTGATATATGTTGCACACTGCAAATTATGTTTCTGATTTTATGTTGAAAAGACTAACCGTAGTCTCAGGGAAAGGATCAGAGATCATATATATTGCACTAGGAGAGGCTTAGAATATAGTGCTTTAGCTAAACACACTTTATCCACAAATGAGGAGCATACCTTCTTGTTTTAGGTACTGCATGTTCAGGAAGTGAATAGCAGGTTGGGTGACCTTGTAAACTAGACAGAGTCTATGGAGGTTAAGTGGATCCTGAGGCTAGGTGCACATAGGGGGCTAGGGATGAATAACTCAGTCCCCTTAAAACCAGCTTTGAAATCTAGCAAACTGAAATGAAAAGTCTCAATACTGACTTTGTGTGACTAGTACATAATCTAGGTTTGACAATTCTTGCCACCCCCTCCACCCCTTTTTCTCTCTTTGCTTTATGTTATTACCAAATATTAGAAATAAATATTTCATGTTATGTTATGTTTTTGTTTGGTCACTGTATGAACTATTATATTACATTTAGTACACTGTGAATGCTTTATTACGTTCAGCATTACTGCATTTTTTATGTATCTGTACCTCTAGGATGGGATGATTGATGCTTAGTTTGTTCTGAGAACAGATTGGTTATTTTAAATTTTGTCATATGTATATATATGTATATATAGGGCAGTTGTTTGAAGGTATGTTTTCTGATGAAGCAATGTTGATCATTGCGAAAGCACTCACTTATCTACAATAAAACCTTTGGATTTTATTCATCTGGATTGGCAGCATTTATTCCAGCTACCTTCAGCTTTGGGTGTGTTTTTCATTCAACTTGCAACCTACAGTGAAGAGTACATAGTTTGATTCCTTTGATCTCCATTTGCTGACTGTGCAATTCTAAGTGTCATTTAACCAGACTGCTACCGCATTACTCTTGAAGAGGTGCCTGTGCCCAGCTGGCTGTTTAACAAATAAATACATAAAAAGAAGACATTTTCTAAGCCATCTAAGCCCTTTTAGATTTACTTGTGTATGCACAGTGATAAAAAATAATTTAAATGCAGTCAGAGTCTGTTTTCATATTATTCTCATGTAACTGCTAACAGCTATGCATTTTTTAAAATGAGAAGTTTCAACAAATTTACTTTATTGCATTGCTGTAATCCAGTTCTGTCATCAGTGGCATTCTTTGTGATATTTTTAAAACGTGTGAATCATGGTTCAAATCAATATAGTCTCTCCCTGGGATTCCTTAACAATCATGTAGGCTTCATGCAAAGCCTAGACTATTGCAGAGCATTAGCATGATGAGCAGCAGCGCTCATATTACGCATGCTGCTCATCACACTTCACATTTCTCTGCACAGTTTCATTGTCAACAGCAGCAGTGTTGATGGCCATGACATGGTGCTGGAAGCAGGAGTACATAGTGTAAATAAAAGTACCTGCCGGTAAGCAAACGTATTATGCGAGCATGCACAGACAGCTTATATGAAGTAAAGACAAAGATACTGGTGATGTGAAATTGCACTAATTAACACAGAGTATAATGTTAATAGTGCAGTGATAATTCCAAGGGGAGGGTAAATGGAGAAAATGTACTCAGTTAATGCATTCAAATGTGATGATGCCACAAAGAAACATTTTCAAAAGAGAGACATCCATATTGATGGTAATAATAAATAATCCAGTTTCCAAATGTTAATCTATGTACATAACTTAAAAACAGACATACTAAAAATTTATGTGAAAGGGACACAATGCAACATTGTAAGAAAGGGAAGAAAATGTTATATTAATGTTGATAACATGCCAAGTTAAGATAATAGTAAGTGCAGTGGATACATTACTGGCCATTTCCATACAGAGCAGTTATTAAATATGATGTATATATACAAGGAATGTACGTGTGATAACTGACTGAAGTGCTGTATCCTTCATTCCATCCTCTATATACAAGGAATGAGCCATACAACAGCTGTGTCATACACAGCTGAAAGGGACATGTTTTAACATTTGTCATTGGGCAAGCATAGATGGGATATATTATATTAACACATGTCTTAGACAAGCATGTGTTTTATATACACGTGCATCACAAACAGTAATATAATAGCAATCAAAATACCCAAGGGAAAAACAACATAGGTCTGATGACAGTGTATTAATTTAAGGTCTCTATTTGTAAATAGAGCTCACCTCATACAAGATTATACTGGGCATGCTCACAAGACATTACAATGAGCACTGATATAACAGCATGTAAACAACACAAACACACAAGCATCTAAACGCAGGCCCAATTACAATTTATGATGATCTGGCATCATGCCATATAAGAAGATATGTTATGTAAGTACTCATGTCAAATAAAGCTGTACATTGTGAAGAAACCAGTTACAGTAATACATAAATGTTTGGAAGAAGACATGCAAAACAGCACAATTTTATTCTGAACTCAAGTAATGCCTGTGAATAATCAATGACATACTCATCATTTGCATCTTGCCAGACTTGAACACATGGCAAGACAGATATCAGAAAGATGCATATTAATTTGTGACACCACAGAAATAAGCACGCTATGTGTATCATGATGAATACTCATGAAGGGTTTACTGCACTTTCCTATTACAATAGGTATGGATCCCCTACTGTGGAGCCTCATGCCTTAAAAATGTTGCCTCTGACTGTGCAATAAATACTTCCTTTGCCAAGCCACTTATTGTCTGACACAGTTATGTGACAGACAGATGTTACCAGATTCAAATCTTTGATTGTCATACTGCACACTCTAAAGAACTGTATATTGACTTTGTCTGCCAGATGACATAGTATTGAATCTTATCACAAATAAATGAAATTAATACATGATATAATATAAAAATATGGGAGGATAATGTGTACAACATGATCTGTCAGAATGATGACAAGGAATTAACTATGTTAGTGTTCACATAGATCTGAGCATTTCAATCAAGTGTTTCTCAGCTATGGAAGTTGTCCCTGATGTTTTGTCTAACATTATTGTCCTAGATTTGAAACTCACTGTATCTGTATGTATATGCTATATGTCATTATAAAATGACTTGCCATTAACATTCTAAAACGAGCACGCTGATTGGCCATCCCAACCAGCATGTCTTTTGTAAATCTGAGAATATACCAACGGAAAAAGGTTCAGTCACCCGGACTTTTTTCTGTTAGTATATTCTTTAATTTTAAAGTTTTTCAATCTGGAGGACTGTGGACATATGAGAGAGACACAGGAAATACAAGGGAAATCATGTATGTTTAAAAGTAAAGACACGTACCTGATTTCCCTTGTATTTCCTCCATTCTGTCTCTCTCCTACCCTAAACTTCCCGAACCTTTTTTTTTTAATTAAAAAAAAAAAAAAAAAAAGTAAAGGAAAGGCGGAGCAACAGAGATCTTCTTTTCTCCATTGCTTACTTTCCCGAGCACTGAAGTACTGGGTATGCATGGGAGTGCAAGTCCCATACGCATGAGCAGTACATCTTCACAAGGAAGCAGTATACTACTAACCATGAAAGAACAGTAATGAGCCATTATACAAAGACATTATTTAAGAAAAGTAAGTATTTTTTTTCTTAAATAATGTCATTGTATAATAGCAGTAACCGACTCTGTGGTTGTGGTATACTGAAATTTACCCACAGTTGGCTTTATTTAATCACCCGGGGTTCACCCTCATAATTAAACCATGCCAACCATAAGTAAATCTTCAATATACCACACCAACATCCTCAGTTATTGCTATTTTAATGAATGCTTGTGACATGGGAACACTCACACCATGACATTCACAGAACAACTGTTTCACTTGCAGGATATTGCAAAATGAGTTGATATTTATTTCTCCTTAGAAAGTAAAGAAAACAGTTACAGTAATACATATGTTTGAAGGAAGACATGTAATACAGTATATACTTCATGAAGAGTTGTTTGTATATTGTCAGTACCATCACAGAATGTTACCCTTGGTTGAAACTGAACAGCAAGCTATATAAGTCCACCAACTGCAAATGTATATGAATCACATGTGCCACAGTGGAAGTTTTAGCAAAGCTCTGAGACTCCACCTTTGTGAAATCATTACATTGTATGATTGTGTTGCAATTTGTATGTGATAAAATGGCTGGGTGAGGTTTCTTCCATTGTAATTGTACACATTATAACACTTGTGGCTGTCATTCATGCATAACTGCATTAGGATATGCAATGCTTGCAGTCAGCTAATGTGGGTTTGAAACACCTGACCATGTGATGACAAGCTACATAATACTGAGAAAAATAAATGCAACTCAGCTCTACTGGTGCTACAAGTATGAGATACCGTGGTCTTTGAAGCTATAACATCATGTTATTGCTGTAAGGGATAGTGTGAATGTCATTTCTTTAAAATAATGTTGCTATATGTGTGTTTCTCACAGAACATTGCCTGCTGCTATATCCAGACACACGTGATGCATAATACAGTCATCAGTGTGACAGGAGAATGGCAATCACACACAATGTGTGGATAGTCACAGATTGAAACACATGGCTTACTAAGTCAGCAGCATGCAGAGCATGGTATCATGTACTCACACTACAGGAAAAGCCTTAATAGTTCTCATGGGAAAGCCAAATATCATCCCATAGCATCTTTTTTTATCCAATAGAGCATTTATGTTAGTAAATGAATAGAAATCATTGTAATAGGAATCCTCAGCCATACATGTACACAGCAGATAGCTGTCTGACAATATTGTTACCTACCTGCACATTCATAGACATACTGAAACAAGTAAATCTAAGAGGTAATGGCTAGATTTGAATACATCAAGACCACAAGGTGCAGAATACTGCTGAAAATGAATATGCCACATGAATCGTTCTTTTACAGTTGGACAGTACAGTTGAATGGAGGAGATGACCATTCTTTCATAAGTTGATTTTCTTTTAAAAATGCATAAATATAGTTCAAGTGCACAGTAACACTACACAGCTCCACCGTCTACTCAGCATGACACAAAAATACACATGGACAGTAGTTACTCTTTGCTGGATTCAACCCACATCCCTCTGTACTTATACAGTCTAAACAGCACAGTATTAATAGCCAGTGCTACAGGGTGACTTATGTGACCACTTTGATGTGGTTCATTTTTGAGAATATGATGTAGACATTGTGTTTCCAAAATGTTTTATTACCTGGGGGTAATACAAATCAAGATGGTAATTCTCTTCCAGTGAGAGTACAACTCCTAAGTGAAAGTTTGCATAAGAGGTACTGTCTCAGACTCAACTGTATATGACAGTACACATACTCACATTAGTTAGCCAGTGCTGGATTTTAGCCCCCCACCTATCTTTTTACACAACCTATGCAACACAAAATGAGCCACAACTACCACAGGAGATGACTGAGTTACAAGGGCACAGTGTGCAGTTTTGACATGCTGAACTCATCAGTGGGATGGAGCGAATATGTTTGTGGTAAATGTGGGATAAGGGGATAGAGACATCCTCTCTCATGCTAAGAACTTCCCCTCACTTGATAAAACATATCTGTTCAAGAAGCTATATATCACTGAAGCCACACACAGAAGTTCTCCACTGTAAGATATGAACCTACTACTTATCCGGTTATACAATCTGAAGAACACAGTATTAGCAGCAAGTCTCATGGGATTTCTGACTCTTATGGGAAGAGAGTACACTTTTGAAAGGATCACTCATCACTGTGTTGCATGAATGTTTGTGGTAAAACTGGGATAAAAATATGGTGGAATACTAGCCCAGGTTAAATTTTTCCCATGACTGGAAGTTGATACAGCATGTCTGTTCATGAAGCTGTAATGTACCTGATATTGCAGCCAAACACACAAGATCTACACAGTAAGAAATGACCTTCATACCTATCTACTTAAGCAATTTAGAGAGCCAATATTAGTCGCAAATACCACAGGAGAAGTCTGAATCTTAAGGGGAGAATGTGCACTTTTGACAGGATGACATCAAGTGTATTGCAGAGGTGATGTTTCTGTTAAACATGGGATAAAGAGCAGAGGGAACTGTGTACAAAGTTAAATGTACTCTCTTCAGTGGAGGTGGACAGAGCACTTCTGATGCTGAGGCACCACTTACCTGTCAATAGACCACCTCCCACCACACACAAGTTCATCACAGTAAAAATTGAACTTCTCACCAAGTGAGCACAGTATTAATCACAAGTGCCACAGAAGTCTGACTTTAACAGTGTAAAAAAGCAAATTTATAATTAGTAAAACTTCACTGTTTGAAATAGCTGGTACTGTGTATCACAGATTTTACGACCAATGCATGTGTGAACAGGCCAACATAACAGCCCTGTGCTTGTTCCATGTTATGACATTCTTTTCTGCTAAGATTTATATACTGTCTTTCATGTACATTGCATTACTGTTAGGGACATGTACTTGTTTCGCAGTATGGGATGGCATGACAATTGTAAACCACTGGATTATGACTCAAGCATTTCTGTCATTTCATTCCAGTATGATTGTGTGGAAATCGTAAGCTTTTCTAGTGTCACTGTCATTTGTTTTGTGTCATGTTTGCACAATGTGCATTGACAATACAAATATACACTTCCTAACTATGACAGTGCACTTCAGAATGACAGTGATAGATTATGTGTGTATAGGTAATCATCATGGTAAAATCCAGATGTCTTGTTTTCCAGATTCAATACAGACATACAGGTGTTGTATAACCTAAACAAAAAATATTTGTTGTAAATCTGTTTTACTCTCTTGCCTGAAGCACAGTGCTGGCAAGCTCAATTGCACTGTTGATCGCAAAGTATTAGCACATGTGTAATCATATATTGAGGTGTTGGACTTAGAATGGGAATTAGCAGTATCTATAGCATTCTTTACCAAATTTTGCACAAAAAAGCAATACACATATAGTTAAGTAAAGTAGCATGAAGGGTACCAGATTAATGTGGTTGAAAGCAAACACTAGCAAGATTTTAGCATAAGCTGTGTACTTCCACTTAGCCACAGCTGCAGTTGCTGCTCAGCATCAGACATTGCACAAATGCATAGGAGAAAGGCTGATGGCACACAAGGGAGAAGATACATAAGGGGAGAGAGAGAAAATGACCATGTAGATTCTGACAGCAACAGAATAATGGTGGCTCATAATAATATGTAGTCAACAGCTACAAATAAAAAAGTATACTAAAACAGCCATTAACAGTTAGCTAATGCTTGGATTAGAACCCTTGAAAGTATGCAAAAAAACTCTATGAATCTGAGCATTATTTCATCACAACACAAATGAACTCTTGCTTCACATACTTTAAATAACACAACTGAAGGGCAGTGACAACTTACTGAAGCAGAAGGTGTGATGAGGGAGAAAGAGAGATGGAGGGAGGATTGCAACAACATTTTTCTGGGATGTATAGGATCATCTGTATGGTATGTCACTCTTACTAATTTCCTTGTTAATCTGTCATGTTCTGTACAATAAATTGATCTCAAAATGTCGCATAGGAACATCTATTTCATTATACTCTGAAGCCTAAGATCTGGTAGAGTAACTGTTTCACAGCAGTGCCTTTACACTGCCTTTATTCTGTAATCTTATAGCTCAGTGGATTTCAACCTCTTTACAACAAACTAACCAGATTACTACAGCTAAAATTAAATTCTTTATCTTTTACCATAGGAAGTTAAATAGCATTCATCATCACTCAGCACTGGTGCACAGTACCAACATCCGAGCAAATGCTAAGAGCAAAATGTGAATGCATTTTGATGGTCCATTTCTGGCCATGTGTGTTGTTTGTGATTGTATTTTTTTACCACATTAAACATGTGAAAAAAGGATTGATAGGACAGTGGTGAAAATGAGGATTGCAAGCAGAGGGTAGGACACAGGGGGAAGATACAAAAATTTACAGGAGGGTGCTGGGAGAGTGCCATAGCTATCTACTTCTTTAGAATATAAATGAAGAATTGTACAAAGAATGTCATGAATTTGGAGAGTCACCACACAAAGGATGGGTGACAATGAAAATACAAAATGTTATTTAGCCAAGTGGCCCAAACCAAGTGTCAAAATGACACATAGGCAAAGTGAAGGGGTCTGCATGGGGCATAATTTTTTTTTGAAAGAAAGGAATGTTAAGGACGGTGCTTAGAAATAAAGGGGGTCAGGTAGAAAAGGTAGGGGACACCGTGACTTGGGATAGGTTGAGGACCATGGAGGTGCATCTACGTCCAGCTTGCAAACAGGGACAATCTAATCCTCACCCTCAGAACTGTCATCACTGTCTCCTGTGCCAGCTGTCTCAGTCAATGCTGGATATGGCATCATTCTGGCAATATGATGCAGAACATTTTCTACCCTGTTGATTTGGGGAATGAAGTTCCTCACCATAATGCCTTCACCAGCTTTGTCATCTCTTGTCAAGTAACAAAATCACTGCCTCCACTAGTACTGCTTCAGGAGGGCACCACTGCACCAGCAGCAGGAGGAAAGCTACCTAATATAGATGGAACATGTAGGCCAGGAGTTGTGGAGGCAACTCTGATGGGTTTTGACCAAGATGTGCTGGGCGTCTATGCTGCCTGTGGTGGTGCAACCACATCCACCTGTAGAGATTAGGAGGATCCAACTCCACTGGTCATTCTACTGCCTTGTGGTTGCGTGGATGGTCATTTTGTTTTCAGCAGCAATGCATTACAAAAAAAGGAGAGACAGGGTGGGAATGACAAAAAAGAGATCAATGGCATGTCATATTACTTAACTATTTCAACACATCCAACAATATGACAAATCATACTTGATATGATGAATGAATGTGTCATAAAATCAATAAATCACAATGGTTTGATATGACTAGTAGAATCATGTTTGTTGCTGTACCATATCAGATATCTGCTTTCTAAGGTAATAGCTGCATTTGCAAAAAAATCGAATTGTTAATGTTGTGTAATATTGAAGTTAAAATATCTTAAACAGTAGTCTGTAAAAATAATAAATATCTGTTTCTGGGTATTGAACTCACACATAATTCAGGCATGTAGGCTTGATATAAAAGTTAATGTTTTCCTGCTAAATATGATATAGAGTCATGAAATGAGAATATTTCTGTGTCTTGCAATCATAACAGAAGGATAATTGCCCCACGCCTCCATGAGGCAAGATAGTCTGCCTTGGTGCACCTTATGGCATTCTGCTATCTCTGCTGCATTTGTGCATTGGCTGGCTAACCAATGCCATATCATCGATAGGTTTTGGGTCAGTATAACACAACTTGGTGGTGTCTGTAGTGTTAAATTCATCTTTCCATTGGCTAAGTTGATCCCTCTTGCACCTTTTCATGTCACTGAAGTGGTGACAACAGTGCTCCCCACTGAGTGGGATGCAAATTGCACTGCAGACAGCCTTGGCCCAGTTATTCCAAGCCTCATCCTTATACTCAGACCCAATATATTACCCCTGCAGTAGCCTCCTACTGTAGCATTTCATGAGTAGTACCCCACATTTGTGTTCTATATGGAACACCATTCTTACCACCACCAGCGATGTCTGCAGCAGTCAGTCTAGAAATATGTGTCAGAATTGGCAACCCATTCAGATCTTACATGTAACATATTTTGCACAAAGATGCACAGCCTTGCCAATTGCATTTGCTTAATAGGAAGTTCAGCAATGGCCTGTCGGACACATTGGTACTGAATACATCAAGAAGCACAGAAGTTGTTAAAAATGGCAGTGGAATTTGGCCATGTGTGATACTCAAACTATTGACACATATTCCAATAATAAACACTGATACAGTTTATGGTGCTGGTTGTAATCATGGTTGGTCGGAGGACACTGGCATGACTTGTGACAAATTGGAATGTTGGGAATTAGACACTGGCTACACTGAGCAGTACAACCTGGGAATAAAACCCGAGCGGAAAAGAATAAAATGTTATCCTTTGCTCACTGTCACTGCCGCAGGAGAACATACTCTATTAACATGATAATCAGAGGTATACTAATGTAAGAATGAATGTAGAAATACTTAAGAGATGCCTATATGTCTGTTACTTTACTTAGTCATAGCACTGCGTTTCTATGTTAGAGGCAGTGTTAGTATCTGTAAATACATCTCAGATGTAAGCAGTTGCATGATGTGAGTATGAAATGGTGGGTTAGGTTGCATACATACTTTATAATGCATACTGTCATAAACACATAATTATGATATGTGAGAAGTTAATAATTACAACAAAACATATTGTGCACATCATACCTATATATGT
This sequence comes from Protopterus annectens, assembly GCF_019279795.1. Lineage (NCBI taxonomy): Eukaryota > Metazoa > Chordata > Ceratodontiformes > Protopteridae > Protopterus > Protopterus annectens. The sequence continues at coordinate 1,930,299,745 of NC_056726.1, forward strand.
GCATTCTACATTAAATATCATCACTGTCATTTTAACATAATTTACACACATTATATAAGACTTCTATTTCAAGCAGTAATGATGTCTTGCAATAAACATAGTTATAATACTCAAGTACATTTACTGTGAGAATCCTATTCAAAATGTTGTGACAAATGGCATTTTGACCCCCTCTGTAAAAGTATTCATCAACTGGATTTGAACCCTGCGACAGCACTCTCCATTTTTTAAGATCACTGCACTTAACACCTATTGCCAGAACAAAAGTTGCATGACAGGTTTACTTTATTCAATGAGTATTATTTAGAGTACTGATGGCTATGCACTGCTGCCAGGATTATTTGCACCGCAGAAGGCATCCTAAATTAAATGTTTCACTTTTTTCCTTAGGGAGTGAAATGTGTTTGCATGCTGCCAAGCAGAGTGTAAATGCAGAAGGCATTACACAAAAAAGACAAGAGAAAAGAATCTGACAGGAAATTAATTTAGTCAATGAGTATACCTAGCAATGACCAGAGCCAGAAGTGCATTCAAGTGACACATTCATCCTGCTTACATCTCCTTGTAATATCAGAAATGTAATTACTGAGATAAATTATCAGACTTGTAGCTAATGACAAATATTGTGAAACTGGACAGACAACACCTCATATGCTGTTAGCAATACTGAGAAAGGATGAGTTTTACACAACACAGTGACGTAGCAAAATGTGTACATATGTGTTGACTACCCTATGTAAAATTATCAATTAAATGGCTTTGAACCTTGCATCACCTGTCTCATGTCTCTAAAGACGATTCAGTTATACCTTGTCCACAAAGACAGTTAGCTGAGAGGTGACATTTTCATAGATTCATAGATTCATAGACTCATAGATTAGTACTAAGCTAACTGCCCTTGTGGGCCATTTTAAGCCTAGCCAATTATCCCTTGTGAGACTCAAACCTTGCACCTTGTGTTTGTAAAGCAAACACCTTAACCATTAGGCCACCCTCCCATTTATTCACTAATGCCCACAGTGTTGATGAATAGGCATCAGCACCCCGCTTGCTTGTGCTACAAAAGGCAGCCTAAATTCTTTTTTTTTTTTCATTTTTTTTCCCCTAGTGAGTGAAATGTGTTTGCACACTGCTGAGTTGAGTGCAAATGCAAAAGGCATTAGTGGAAAAAAATACATAGAAAAACAGATGAAAGGAAATGAATTTAGTCACTGAGTACACCTAGCAATGACCAGAGTAACAAGTGCATTCAAGTGACACATTTATCCTTCTCACATCTCCTTGATAGATAATAAATAAAATTTCCTGCACAAATCATCAAAACTGTAGTTCAGGCCAAATAATGTGAAAATGGACAGACAACACTTCACGTTCTGTTAACAATACTGACAATAGTTGAGTTTTCAACAACATGATATAACAAAATGTGTGTGCATATGTATTCAGATCAACCTCTGGAAAATTATTAGTTAACTGAATTCAAACCCTGCATCACCTGTCCTTTTTCTCTACTCCACTACACTTATACTATGTGCCACTTTAAAAGTTACTTGACAGGTACATTTTCTTTGCAAAGTAATACAGAGAGTGCTATAGGTGTGCACTGTTGCCAAGTTTGTTTGTATTATAGAAAGCAGCGCAAATTAAATTTTTCACTTTTTTCATATACAGTGAACTGTAGTTCACTGCTAGGGACCAATTTCATTCCAGAATGTGCAGTGCCAAATGGCATGCAAATGATAAAGAGAAAAGAAAAAAAAGGCTACTGAACCAGAGGAAACATTATGAAACGAGTAGTTAAAATGTACAGCTGTGATATTTCCTCAACTTTCTTGTGTTTCAACACAAGCATATGCTCATTAAACATCATTATGGTCACACAAACAAACCATCTGTGGATAAGAACTCTAGAACACCTTGGCATTCACAAGATACTCTTGAGATTCTTATTAGGATGTGCCCACCACACACACACACACACACACACACACACACACACACACACACACACACACACACACACTGGGTTCATAGTCAAGTATTAAGCTAGCATCCCTTTTGTGTCATTTTAATTCTAGCCAATTTCCCTTTCAAAGTTGAATACTCAAACCCTGTGCCTTGTCAAACCCCGACCCACTGCGGAAAGGTCAAAAGCAACACTATTTACTATCCCCACATCAATCCCAGAAAACTCTCCTGTGTGGCCCACCAATACTAATTTACCAAAAAGCATTCATTCCATCCAGCACTAACATACAGGCCCCATGCAGGGACACAAATATGATCTTCTGCAGGATGGCAATTCTAGTGCTCAGTTTAAGCTGTTCTTCATTATTCTGAAGTTTATGAGCTCCACAGTTCACACATCCTTTCAAACTTACAGCCTAATGTCTGTCAAGAATACTAAGAAATTTATTCAAACTAATTTCCAGAATGAACTTAAATCATGTAACTGATCCAACATAAAACTACTTCCTCTAGATGAAGCAGTCTCATACTTTAACTCTAAATTTCTTGCTGTCTTAGATAACCATGCTCCCAAATGTACTATCAGAACCAATAATAAAGTAGCACCATGGTTAACCAATTGTACAAGACAAAAAAAATTATTAACAGAAACAAAGCATAGTCCTCCTGGAGAACCACTAAATCCCCAAGAGATCACATCACATATAAACAATTGAGAAATGATACAAAGAAGTCCATTATCCTAGACAAAATGAGTTACTACTATAATCTGCAACAGAAGCACCAAAAGCAACCACAAAAATTCTGGACAGGCTTAAGTAAACTCCTCCACCCGGGTAAATCATCAACCCCTACCTCCTTAGCTACCCTACAACAACCTGCTACAATTGTTGCTAATACCTTTAACACTTTCTTTACAGAAACCATGCAATCCCTAGCCAACCAACTATCTCCCATTAAATCAAGTACTACAATACACCTACAAGAAAATAAAATCCCCTTCAAGTTTGATCCAGTACCTACATCATTTAAGTCCCTACTTAAAAAACTGAAACCCACCACCCTTTTAGCAAACCTACTACCCTCAGAGTTTCTCCAAAAAGCTGCTAATGAAATAGCATATCCATTTTCAATTTCAATCAATCGAACTATTCTCAAATCTTTCATCCCCTCCATCTGGAAAATCTCACACATTATTCCTCTTCACAAAGGGAGACATTCCACTGAACTCTCAAACTATAGACCTATTGCCATCCTATCTCCCCTTGCTAAAAAATGGAAAAATGCATCCATAAGCAATTCCTAGCCTGCCTGAATCAGAACAATCTCCCAGCCCCCTCCTAGCATGGATTTAAACCTTCCCATAGTACTACCTCAGCCCTTCTCTCCTTCTCTCACAAAATAAATCAAAACTGTAATGACAACAAGCTCTCCTCAGCTCTCTTTCTAGACCTATCCAAGGCATTTGATATGGTAAATCACCAACTACTCCTAGACACACTTAAATCAATCTCTATAGACAACCTAGCAAATAGCTGGTTTCATTCTTACCTGAGTGCCAGACAACAAGCTGTACTATGGAAAGATAACCTATTCCCCCCTATTACCAGTCACCCTTGGAGTCCCTCAAGGATCTATATTAGGTCCCCTCCTATTCTCCATATTCATTAATGACCTGCACAAAATCATCCCACATGCAACATGTATTCAGTATGCAGATGACTCCACACTAATTTGCTCTGCCACCTCACCCACAGACTTACAATCCTTAACCCAAATCACTTTCAGTAAAGTAGAGAACTGGTTCACTAGTCACTGACTACTATTAAACCCAAATAAAACCAAACTATTACTCTTCTCCCCTACTCACAAAGTCCCTTCACCACCTCTTAACATAACATCTAACAATGGCACCATAATTTCCCCAGAACCTTGTACTAAACAACTAGGGACAATCATCGACAACAACCTAAAGTTTGATGCTCACATAGACAAAACTATCAAAACAGTTAATAAGAAACTAGGCTCTTTATACAGGATTAAACAATTCCTCACCCCAGCTGTCAGAGCTGTTATTGTCCAGACACACCTGCTATCAACCCTTCTTTACACCTCACCCATCTTCATAAACCAAAGCAAATCAAACCTCAATAAACTTACTAGCTGCTACAATAATATAGCCAGATTTGCTACAGATTCAGCTTATAGAACCCATCACTGCCTAAACCTTCAGTCCCTAGACTGGCTAGAGCTACCCTATCAACTTCAATATAACCAACTTATAGTCGTTCACAAAATTCTCTTCCAACCAAACAGTACACCCATACTGAAAAATATTATCACTCCCTACAATAAAATAAAAGCCCTCCGCTCTTCCAACAGAATGCTAGTACAAACTAATAAAACTCGCAACTCAGCTGGTGAATCACTATTCTCCAACTCTGCTGGTAAAAACTGGAACTTACTTCCTGCTGAACTTACTGCTCTGTCCTCCTTACCCCAATTCAAAATATCCCTAAAGAAATAACTAAAAACGCATTGGATTTCTCTGTGCACAAACCCTGACTACCCCCACTCAAACAGAAACTATATATGAGAACCTAACTACAAGTATAAAACTTTGATCCTTAAAATGGTCACAATTAATTTGTCTCTCACCTGTTGGTAAGATTTGAAATAAGGTTGATAGCATGTATGTTAGCCACCTTAAGGCTATGTGTTTCCCCTTTTCAGATATAATCTCCTCCTCAACCACCTTAAGGCTAAATGTTTCCCCTTCTCAGATGTAATCTCCAACTATTTCCTCCTCACCTATTAACTTCCATCTATTTCCTGTCTGTACTTCAGAAAGACATGTAATTATGTGTATATAGCATTAAACAAATATCTATGTTGTTAAAATACAAAATAAGAATTTCACTGTAATTACACTTGTTTATGTATATTTGGAGCTTTTCTCCCCAGGCCTCCGCTGAAAATGGACATATATGCAGACGGACTTTCCCGGTTAACAAATGTAAAATAAAATAAATAAATAAATAAATAAAAAGAAGCTTCATCATTGTAATCTCATGATATTTTCTGCCTCTCTCATCATCTACATATCTATGTGATTACACATGTACATACAGACATTAAATGCATACAATATTAACAGCATTAGCTTTATTATTTACTTGTTAAACTAAAATATTCTTTACTATATTTTTCTTTGTACTGTAATCATTAATTGTTACTTTTGCAAACTTTGTATGTACTCTTGTGGATATTTTCTTATGTACTTTTGTGAAGCTTTTCTATCTGGGCCTCTGCTGAAAAAGGGCTCTGGCTTAGTCAGACTTTCCCAGTCAAGAAATGGCAAATAAATAATAAATAAAATAAATAAACATATATACATACGTATGTGCACACACAGATGTATATACAGTAGCATGCCATATATAGCAATACACACACACACACACACACACACACACACACACACACACACACACACACACACACACACACACATATAAACACACATTAAACGCATGCACATATATACATGATATATATTTACACACACGCAGATATACATATCCATGTATATGCTTACATGTACACAAGTGCATATGTGTTTACACAGATTTGCCTATACACAAGCCACACAAACATGTATATACATCTATATATTAATATATATTTATGTTTATTTATTTATTCTTTTCTGACTAGAAAAGGGCACTGATGAGATAATGGAATGGTGCACATAAGTCTATATTAAATAAAACATGGGCAGTCTATATGAAATGTGCAGCTCACTTAGAGAAAACAGTATACGTTTGTAAACTTGATAACCATGGTTAGAAAAATAAGATAGCAGTAACAAGTAAGCAAATGTAATATAACTTTAGACTGGCTAAGTAGTAGAACTAGGTACATTAATATGTATTTTTATATATATGCATAAATATATATAATATATATATATATATATATATATATATATATATATATATATATATAAAAATATGGATCCCCTATGAAATCCCAAGGGCACAGAATCCCGACGCCCAAAATACCGAGACAAAAAGCCTGAAACCCCACATTACCGAAAGACCAGAAGCGCAAAATTCAAAATCCCGATGTTAAGGGATTTTGAGTTAGCGGTTCTGTTGTTGCGGTTCAGGTAAGTATGTCTGTGTAAGTGTGTTTGTCAGGGGCTTTAGTGTGTGCAAGTGTGTGTTGTGACTATGGTGTGTGTGTGTGTGTGTGTGTGTGTGTGTGTGTGTGTGTGTGTGTGTGTGTGTGTGTGTGTGTGTGTGTATGTGGGACTGTAATGTGTGGGTGTGAGTTTGCCTTGTGTATATGTTTGTGTGATCTCGGAGTTAGAATAATAAAGTAAGGGGGTGTGGGGGTGCAGGGGAGTGAACCCCCCCTGCTTATGTTTAATGTAGGGTGGTTTGTTTGGTTATGGGGAGGGTGTGTGTATGTTTGTGTGTGTGCTGTATGTATGTATTAGTTTCGCGATTTTGAATTTCGCGCTTTCAACGTTTCGGTAATGTGGGGTTTTGGGCTTTTCATCTCTGTGCATTCGGGATTTCGTAGGGGACCCATGAATATATATATATATATATATATATATATATATATATATATATATATATGCACTTCTCTGTTGCACCGCAAGTCCATCACCTTTCCACAACTATCAGCATCTGTAAGTACTGGAGAGAGCTAGTATTAGAGTATGTATTACTGACAGGGATCAGGAATCTAGGAATATATGTAGACAATTTTCACAATCATGTTCATAATAAGCTAATCAGAGGAAGGTCACTGAACAAACTCTGATCTGTAATAAATAACATTAAGTATCCTGTTTTTTGCTTATTTTTACGAGTTATTTATAGCACTTTTATTGTCTGCTGCATACTTTTCTAGCTAGTTTCACTGTGTGTGAGGTATTAACTGGAAATTGTCTACATTTATTAAGCATCTGTTTGGGATTTTTATTCTGATTTCCTGTGAAGAAGTGTATCATATAACTTGTTTGCAGTTAAAAGCTTTCTCTAGTCTTCTTGCTCCTTTATCTGTTTAAAACTTTCATTCAAAGGCCCACTGCTGCTTTTCTGCTATGATAAACATTTATGCAGTTTCTTTCTACCTACGTAGTGTGGGTATTTGTAGGTTTGTCCATATTCAGGCTTGTATTTTGGGCCTGTTTGTTTGCGGGGGCTGTGTGTCTGAGCACATAGGTTCATAGGTTCATAGGTAGGTACTAGGCTATTGGCCCTAGGGCCTATATAAACCTAGCCAAAAAGGTACCTTGGCTTTCGCCACCCAAGAAAATTATTTTCCTGTGCCCCTGTCGAGCATAGCCACAGAAGTGACCCCAGGGTGAATTTCTTATCTCCCATCCAATCATCAAGATTTTTCTTGAAGAGTGCTAATGAGGAGCTTTGTTTGATATAGATAGGTAGTTTGTTCCAGAGTATGGGAAGTCTCTGGGACAAGAATCTATCCCTTCAGCATCTTCCGTTTATTGTTGTGACAAGGTTTAGGTACCTAGAGCATGCAGCTCGGAGGGATTGGGATTTCTTTAAGTGGAGCATGTCCAACAGCTTTGGGTTTGACATAGCTTTGTATATTAGACAGAGATTGCCTCTAAGCAGGCGATATGAGGCGGAGTAAAGCTGGAGTTATTTGAGACATTCTGCGTAGGGCATCTGTCTGAGGCCAGTAATCCTCTTTGTGAGGTATTTCTGTGGCCTTTCCAGTTGTTGTAGATGTCTTGTGAGGTACATACCAAAAGGGGCGCTGTATTCTATAATGGTTCAAATGAGTGATGAGTAGAAGGGAACAATGACCTCTTTTTTTCTTTTTTCCTGGATGAGAAACCTTTTGTGATGAGGTGTGCCATGTAGAAGGATTTCCTGACTACTGTGGTGATGTGATTATCAAAGGAGAGACTACTGTTCACATGTGTCCCAAGATCTCTTATCACACTTTCAGTGTTAAGTAGACTACCGCCTATGTGGTAGTTCATGGGTACAGAGTTTTTGCCAAAAGGGATGACAATGCACTTTTTGGCACTGAGCTTGAGGCCATGGCTTTAGCACCAGGCATCTGTCTCAGTGAGGCCCTTTTGTAGGATGTCCACATCATTAGGAGTTTTGATTATGGCTCCTAGTTTGCACTCATCTGCGACCTTCGTTAGCCAAAGACCTTCTGTGTTAGCCTGTACTTCAGAGAAGTAGATACCAAACAGGAGAGGACCCAGGACTAAACATTGTGGTACTCCACTTGTCACTGGTCTGAAGTCGATTTGGAGTCTGCTACTTTCACAGTGTGGGTTCTGTCACTGAGCCAGTTGGTAACCCATCCTGTGACATAGGGATTTATACCTAGTTTAGTGAGTTTATCTATAATTCCAGAGTGTGGGATGGTATTGAAAGCCTTGGCGAGATCTAGTTAGGCTGTGTGAACTACCTTACCCTCATCTACAGCTTTGGTGACCACTTCAAAAAAGTCTATCAGGTTTAGGATACATGATCTGCCTTTTACAAACCCAAACTGGGTGGGGTCCAGAGTTTGGAGATTACTAATGTCATTGTTTATAAGTTCTATGATGATACTTTCCATAGCCTTGCAGACCAGGCTCGTCATGCTAATGGGGTGGTAGTTCCCGGGATCCATGGTGGCTCCCCCTTTGTGGAGTGGGATGACCGTCACTGTGCGCCATTAAGTGGGCACAAAACCTGAGGTAAGGCTATGATTGAACATGATACTTAGGTGGGGTGCCAGTTCGTTCTGTATTTCTTGTGGAACACAGCCTGGGATGTTGTCAGGTCCCATGGATGCTGTGCTCTTGGCTTTAGAAAATGTGGATTTTATCTGTGCAGCCATGATTACAGGAACTTTGCATTCTTTCGGTATAGAGATGGGCCCTTTAGGAGATGTGAGAGGGGGGTAAGGTTATCACTGAACCTATTTGCCAGAATGTTGGCAATATCAGTTGGTTCTGTATATTTTGTGCCATTGTGCTGTAACTCAGAGCCAATCTGAGTGTTGCCATTGCGATTCTTGACATAGCTATAGAATGCTTTGTGGCTGTCTTTAGAATCAGTGGCGATTTTGTTTTTTGTAACTAGCTTTGGAGGATGTTATGAGTGATCTCAACTTCTTACTGAGGCTGACCAGGGAGTTCCTCCAATCATGGGATTTTACTCTTTTATTGCAGCAGTTTCTTTCTTCTGTTGTAGAGTTTGGTTATGGCAGGGGACCACCAGATTATCTTCCTTTTTTTGGAAGATAGCATCTTGGTTCTTTTAGGGATTACATGATCCATGCACTCGTGTAACTGCTTATAAAGTGCATTTGTGTAGGATTCAGCAGTCATACCTCTACTGTCCATCTGCATGGGTGTCATGAAGTTTGCCACTTCTTTCTTAAGAAGCGTGAAGTTGGCTTTGGAGAAATTTTTTATGATGGTTTCCCTAATGGAGGGTGGGGGTGGGATGTGGAATGTCCATGGTGATTAGCTTGTGATCGGATCTGATTACCCACCCCTCCTATAAGTCTGTATTTGAACACTCCTCCTTGGTCCATCTTATCTGCTCACTTAACCGAGTACAGTGAGATCATATTCTGAGTCTAGTGTTCACTCTACTTAATACAGAGAGAAGATTTGAGAAGGCCAACCCACTTAGGTTCTTCCTTCCTCTCTCCTTGCACTTTACTAACAAAAAAATGCACTTTATTCATCTGCTTTTACTGTATTTGTGTTTCCTCCTACTTTATTTTGCTTTTGCCTCTTCTTAAAAGTACTCAATTTTATTTATTCTGCTGCATTTATTACTGCTTGGTAGTGGCCTGATTAAATTGTAACTGTTATTCTAAGTCTTTTGGTTTAAGCACTTGGGCTTCATACAGGTTGTTTTACATTAAGAAAATTTGTGGTCTGCACTGTTGTGGTAGCTTACATCCTTCTAAACTGGGAATTGCTGATTGGAGGTTCATTGTCTGCTATTCTAAAACTGTATTAGTTCTGGTTTAAGCACTTGGGCTTCAGGCCAGTTACTCTACATTAAGAAGGTTTGTGGTCTGCACTCTTGTGAGAGGAGAGGCTAGATTCTGCCCTTCTGAGCTGGGAAGTTCTGGTCACAGGCTTATTGTGCCTGCATATTTGAACTGTTTCTTTCTGAAACTGGTGCTTCTGTGCACTTAAAGTGCCTTTTTGATTCCATCTGCTTTATTTTCTGAAAAAAACAAAACAAAAAAAAAAAAAAAATATATATATATATATATACTTGTTTCTCACCTTTCTAAGCTAATATATTCCAGTTTTCAGGTTAGTGCTAAATTCAGGGCTGTGTTCCAAGTCTCTGTGTTTGCCCATACCTTACTTGGATAGAAGGAAGTTTATCTGTTCACCTGTGAGAGAGGGGAGCTTTGAGCAGCCTATCTGTACCTGGAGGAGTGGTTTCAGCCAAGAAATTAGTGATTTATTGGGCATTTTGGGCTAATTTCTATCTCTTTCATTTCCCTGCTATAAAAACTGTATTTGCCCGGTTTTGCATGCTGGACAGCGCCGGTTAGCTAAGGTATAACTATTCCTGGCTCCACAAAATCTCCTATTCAATTTTTCTATTGGAACTAGACAAACTTTCAACTTCAGCAATCAAACCATTCATTTCTCAGCCTGGCACTTGCTCAAAACTCATAGCAAGCACTTATAAACCCTAGCACTAGACCCCCTATACTGTACAGAAGGTCAAGGCTCTCTATTCGACCTTACCAGCCAATCAGTAAAACAGTTCACTGTACCTTTCCAGGCATGTCCAAAGGGCAGTTTCAGGTGTACTCTCCAGTCCAACTGGTGAATCTGGGCATTTTGAGGCAATGTTACAACTGCCTCATGTACAGAGACAACCCTCTCCTCCTACCACCAAGCACTAATACATGCGAGAGATGCAATTATACAGCCAAACTGGAGGTTAAGCTCTCTCAACCCAAGACTGGATCAGGCAGTCAAGAAGAGACGGGAAATACTTGCATCACACCACCAGTCTCACATAGACCCATTAAATCAGTACCAGCAAAAAACACACATAAATACACAAAACCATACTTGGAGGCTCGAAATAAAAATCTGCAAAAGCAACAGAGATATCTAAAGCAGATATCCAAGCAACCTCCACCCCACAACACAAACCATGAAACACATACTTCACATAACCAGTGTGCCACGCAATCACAGCCCTTAAGGCAAAATAACATACCCAACACACTAGTAATAGGTGACTCTATAGTCAGGCACACTGACGTCCCACTCACTAAGCTGAACAAGGAGAAGGTTACTGTTAGCTGCCTGTCGGGTGCCAGGATCCGCCACATAACATGAGCACTCAGGTCACTCCAGAACAAGTACAAATATGACTTTGTCATTGTCCATGTTGGTGTAAATGACCTGAGCCATACCTCCCTGGATCACATGAAAAGAGACATGGAAGAGCTCTCTGATCACATAGCCCAGGCCGGTATGACCCTGACTCTGAGTAGCATCCTGCCCTCACCAAGAATGATACCACGGTATAACAAAAAAATTATCAGTTTCAACAACTGGCTAAGTTTTTGGTGTCATTTAAAGGGGATCCAGTGTCTGTCCGCCTGGGATGACATGCTCAACAAGCCACACTGCATGCTAGAGATGGCTTGCACCTGTCACACTTAGGCTTTTGAATACTGGCCAAGGCTCTTTCCACCCCCATAGTGCCTTTTTTAGGCAAGGCTCAAAAGACAAATCCACTGCAGTAAATAGCACAAGTAACAAAAAACAGTGGGTAATGCTACTGACTTGCCAGAAGTCTAAACCTCAAAATGCACACACTCGAGGCACTCCTCAGTATGGAGAAAAATCAATATATGTGAAGTAACAGAAACCTGGTTTAAAGCTCCAGAAAGCACCCCAGCACTACCAGGCTACAAGTCATACCATACATTTCGGCCATAGAAACCAGACCGAAATACAAAAGGCGGGTGTGTATCCATATTCATCAAGGATATCCACACCTCCATGTTAGTGGCACTCACTGGTTAGATCTGACAATAAACAAATCACTCTGGATATCCACATTCCACCCCCACCCCCGATCAAGGAAACCACCATGAAAAACTTTTCAAAAGCAAACTTCACATTACTTAAGACCGAGGTGGAAAGTTTCAAAGCCCCAATGCTAAAGGATAATGCTGTCCAAGCTGCAAAATCCTTTACCAATGCATTCTATGGGCACCTACAAGAATGCATGGATTGTGCTATCCCAAGCAAAACCAAGACTCGCTCCTCCAAGAAAAAGAAACCAGTCTGGTGGACCCCTGCCATAAACAAGCTATACAATAGAAGGAGAAAACTAGTACAGAAAAAAGTAAAATCCCAAGAAGGGAAGACATCCCTGATCATTATCAGCAAGAAACTATGATCCCTCATAAAATCATCCAAGGGTAACTTCGAAAGAAAAATTGCCAAGGACTCCAAAGATAACCACAAGGCATTCTTTATCTATGTCAAGAATCTAAGTTGCAATGCTCAAACCTGCTCAGCGTTAGGGCAGAATGGCACAACATACACTGAACCGACTAATATCACCAACAGCCTGGCAAACTTCACCCCTTCTCACCCCCAAAAGGGCCCATAACCATACCAGAAGAATGCAGAGCCCCTGAAATCACAGCCACTCAGGTTAAAACAGCCCTCTCCAAAGCCAAAAACACAGCATCAATGGGACAAACTAACCCCTCACCTAAACACACTGTTCAAACTCAGCCTCTCCACAGGCTACGTACCCATAGAGTGGTGCACAGCAATGGTTATTCTGCTCCACAAAGGCAGAGCCATAACAGACCCAGGGAACTATCGCCCTATAAGCCTGACTATCTTGGTCTGCAAGGCTATGGAGCGCATCATCATGGAACTCATTAACAAAGACATTGGGGAACTCCAAACACTGGATCCTACCCTGTTCAGCTTTGTTAAGGGCAGATCATGCCTCCTAAACCTGGTGGACTTCTTTGAGACAGTTACCAAGGCTATAGATGAGGGAAAGGTGGTACACATAGCCTAACTAGACCTCGCAAAGGACTTCGACACCATTCCCCATTCTGGTATTATAGATAAGTTCACCAGCTAGAACATAAACCCCTACGTCACAAGATGAGTTGCCAACTGGCTCATGGACAGGACCCACATGGTGAGAGTTGCAGGAGCTAGGTCCGACTCTAAACCGGTTACAAATGGCATTCCCCAGGGCTCAGTCCTAGGACCCCTCCTGTGAGGCATATACTTCTCAGAGGTATAGAGGCAAGCACAGGAGGATTATGGCTGACCAAGTTTGCAGATGATTGCAAACTAGGGGCTATAATTGACTCTCTGGCTGACACAGGCATCCTCCAAAAGGGTCTCACTGAGACGGATACCTGGTGTCAAAATCATGGCCTCAAGCTAAATGCCAAAAAGTGCATTGTCATCCCCTTTGGAAAAAACAAAGTACCCACAAACTACCACATAGGTTGTAGTACCCTAAATACGTAAGCCGTAATAAGGGATCTGGGGACCCAAGTAGATAGTAATCTCTTTTTTGGTAATCAAATTGCCAAAGTGGTTAGAAAATCCTTCTATATGGCCCACCTAATCACAAAAGGGTTCTCATCCAGATCAAAAGAAGTCATTGGGTCCCTCTACTCAGCACTCATCAGACCCATCATAGAGTATAACGCCCCATTTGAGATGTACCTTACAAGACATCTGCAATAGCTGGAAAGACCACAGAAGTACCTCACCAAGAGGATCACTGGCCTCAAACAGATGCCCTATGCAGCTCGACTGAAGAATCTCCAGCTGTTTTTGGTTGAATACTGCCTACTCAGAGGTGATCTCTGCCTGACATACAAGGCCATGTCCAACACAAAACTGATGGGTATGCTCCACCTAAAGAAAACCATATACCCTCGAGCCACACGCTCTAGGGATCTAAACCTTGCCACAACTATAAATTGGATGTGCTGGAGGGATAGATTCCTGTCCCAGAGACTACCCATACTTTAGAACAAGATTCCAATCTACATTAGGCAAAGGTCCTCACTAACACTCTTCAAGAGAAACCTTGACGAGTGTTTGGGAAACAGAAAGTTTGCCCCGCAGATCACTTCAGTGGATCTGCTGGACAAAGGCACAGGGAACTAATCTAAGGGAGCAGCGAAAGCCAACACATTCTGGCTAGGCTTATAAATGCCTAGTACCTACCTATGAGCCTATGAACCTATCTTTGTCCGGCTTACAGGCCTTCCTCAGAGCCAGCCCTAATGGATCTGTTGCACATGCTCAAAACAAACAGTACTAGAAACACTAGATCCAGGGATCTGAACTTCACTTTTGACATAAACATAACATGCAGGAGAGACAGATATTTGTCCCAAAGGATTCCTGAACTATGGAATAAGATCCCCATCCATGTAATATATAATTCATCCCTGACTCTATCCAAACAAAACCTTGACAACTGGATGGGAAATTATAAATTTACTCCTGGTCTGATCCCCATGTCTTCTATGGAGAGAGATCATCAATAAGAGCAGTATTATCCTAACTAACACCCCCCCTGAAATCATTGGCTACCTGTGTACTAATATGACTCCCCTGTATGATACTTGGGACTCAAATGGTTTATGGTGTCTGGCTAGGATTGTAAGGGCTTGTAAGAGCCCTAGTAGTTAGCCTAGTAACAGCCTGTGGACCTGTAATATATTATTGTATATTAACATATTTGTACTCATAAAACCACATTGCTGAATATCTGCAAAGAGTCCAAAGTGAAACACTAACCACCTCCAGAGTATAGCTATGTTGCTAATGCAACTAATCATAAAAAGCCATAGCTTTCTCCTGATTCAAAGATTTACTCTACTTGTGTAGTAGTCGTACTATTTGCATACAGCTGAGTTTTAGTCTGCTACTTGCAGTAAAAATTGAGCTTAGTGTATTTTTTTTAGCATTTATACTAAAAAATTATTAAGTTATACCATAACATTTTCATTTGTAGCACTTTTAAGGCTAAAATGAGAAATATTTGATCTCATCACACCTCAAACTGATGCAGAACTTCTTGTAATATTCTGAATGCCTAGATGTGGCATTTGTTCCTTGTGCTATAGCTGCTTCTGTTTTAAATTCTTAATTGCCAGATATATTAGAACAGAAGGCTAAAGCCCAAACTATGTCTCAGGTGACCACAGTTTTATTACTGATTCTGACACATGCAAGAGTTGACATGGGTGAGGAGAGTAGGAGAAAATATTTATTGAATCACCATTCCTCAGATACAGTGTTAGATTTGATGTCTGTAGTGCAAATTTCCATTGCATCCCTTATGGGAACAGGACTGTCCTGGGGGGAAATCATTTGTGGAAGTACTGTAAGTCCATCCTTGGGCAAGCAATTTGACAGTTTCCAGGTGTGTGTGTGTGTGTGTGGGTGGGGGGGGGGATGATGATGACAGGCAGGAAAAAAAAGTAAAAAAAAAAATGTCTATTTGTCCAGTCTATCATGCAGAAGGAGGAATCACTAACTGTTTCCCAGACAACCCAAGTGGCACAAATGCAGAAGGTGTCAGACTGGGAGGAGGAGAAACAGAATTTGTAGATGTTTCTAGCTCATCCATTGTTAGGTTAGAGAGAAGGGGGAGGAAACCCTGGCTCACAACTTAGATGGCACCTAAAGGAAGCAGTAGGTATTGTACTCACAAAGAGAAAGACCTGATCAGCACACATGCATACCACAAAGTTAGGGGAAGATGGTGAGACACACATGACTCCCAAGTTATGCAACATATAGTGAAGCTGAAGAAAGCTGTGGTAGAGGTTCGGAGAGGAGACCACTGAGCAAGACAGACTAGACAAGTTCCTACCACCAAATTCTCACTGTTCTAGAGAACAAGTGGGCTGGCAATACCTTCCGGGGGGGGGGGTTAGGATGGTATGTACAGCTTTAGCCCGAGCTACAGATTGTTTGGCTCCAAACCAGAGAAAAATGAGTTGATGGGGTGACAAAGGAATCCACTGGCAAAGGCACAGGAAATTGAAGGGGGAGGATAAAAATGATCAATGTCAAAATCAAAATCAAGTCAAAGTCAAAGTAAACTTTATTGTCATTCAGAATCACACAAGTGCAAACATTGAACAAAATTCCGTATCTCTGGACTGAAATGTGCAGATTTTTTATTTTATTTTATTTTATTTTATTTTACATATGATAACTGGGAAAGTCCGACTGGACACAGATCCATTTTCAGAGGAGGCTCGGGGAGAAAAGCTCTAAGAACGTGCATTCACAACATCTTACAGATTTTGAATTAACTTTCCTTACAGGTAAAACTAACTTTCCAATTAAATGACAGCACATTGCACACACTAAATGTAAGTTATAACATCATTGGGTAGGACATTGCATTATACATTCCAAATATGACAAGCTATACATAGCCATACAGTGGTTACTGGACTTGTTGGAAACGTAGTTGGTAGTGATTTTTGGGAGTTAAAGGCATTTTATTGTCTGTAGTCATGATTGGACTGTGGATAGGGTGAGAGAATAACAATTATTTTTGTGGTGTATGGGAGTTAGTTGTAGTCTAAATTTTTTATCATGGGGTGAGACAGGAGCATTGCCTGTTGTTCATGAAGTGAACTTTAAGGAGTTTTGTAAATTGAGTGGTAGTGTTGTTGGTTATTAGGTGTGCAGGGAGGGAGTTCCAAAGTTTAGAGATTGAGAAGATGTAGACAGCTTTTCTTGCCTCATTGTTTAATTTGGTGACCTCTTGGTGATTTTGGATGCTAGATCTCAGGGTTCCAGTTGTGGTGTGGGGATGTGTAAGATGATGAAGAGCTGGGATTTTATCTGAGTGGTTTAATATTTCATGCTAGTGAGAGTTGATTTAATTGCCATAATAGAGGGAGTTCTAACTAGTTAAGCTTGTTGAGCAATTGACAGTGATGTGTTTTGTAAGGTGATTCTGTGGCAAATCTAGCTATTTTATTATAGCAGGATTCAAGTTTGCTTAGATCCATTTTACAAAGGTTTGTGAACACAGGGGAAGCGTAAAGCAAGGTAGATAGCAGATGTGTCCTGGCTACTGTTGTTTTAGATTGATTTGAGAGATAGTGTTTGTTACGGTAGAGCAGTCCAAGTTTTTTGTGAACTTTTTGCATGGTTTGGGTAATGTGTAAATCAAATCTGAGGTGGTTGTCTATGTGAAGATTGGGTGAAGATAGGTGAAGGCTGCCAGCCTAGCCAGATAGAATTTTGGAGATAATTCTGTCATCTGTAAATATTAATGTAAACCACAGGCTTGTTGTCTTAAATGGTAAAAATAGTGTTACATGTGAAACTAATAAAATGTAACAACAGTGCACTATACTGACCAAGTAAAGCATGTTGTGACCCTTTGATGTTAGGACTTGGAGCCAGTGAGTCTAGACTGGGGCATCCTGCCTATTGTCTTAAGGCCAGAGTTAATGGCCAGAATTTGCATGCATAAATGTCCTTTATTGCTCTGGTTTTTGCCCATAGGTGAAAAAAGTAAATGTAGTTTCTGTTAGCCTGGGAACCCAGAGAAGTGTGAAGAATGACGTAATGGAACCGAAGGGAAGTGTGAAGAATGATGTAATGTGAACATGTGATTTTAAAAACAGAGAGAATCAGAGAGCATTAAGCATTTTTGTCTTGACCATCCAACTCATCAGCACTGTCTTGCTCTATATGTAAGTTTATCTTAGACTTGTATTTCCTCTTAGAAATAGCTAGAAACTAGAATGATTAGACTAAGTGTTTTCTGTGATGTCAGAACTGTACTACTGAATTATTTTAAGTATTTCTCTGTAATCTCCGAACTCTTGATTAGCACTGTGTATTAAAAAGTATTGTCTTGTGTTTTGACTATTTGTTATTAAATATTTTTAAACCCTTTCAACTGTCTGTTTTTGTAGAGATAATTTAAGCTCTTTAGAGTACTTGCATGCCTTTGGTAAAATTGTACAAAGCCACTTCAATAGTTTTAGCCCTGGGCTATACTACCAATTGGATAATAATATTGCACAGTAATAATTGGACATCCTTTTAAGGACCTTTGCATAGCTGATAAATATTAGTGGGTGGTGGCAGCTGGTACTACCATATAGTCAATGAAAAAGGGGCACAGCTGGAGAACCTGTGCCAGCCTTCCCCAGGAGTGTCTGTGTGGTTGTATAAACTCTTCTCAAAGTGTGTGTGTGTGTGTGTGTGTGTGTGTGTGTGTGTGTGTGTGTGTGTGTGTGTGTGTGTGTGTGTGTGTGTGTGTGTGTCAGCTACTTGGGCAGGGACACAAAGCACTGGTTGACAGAGAGGGTGCTGACGGTTTTAGCTTGCCCACTAGGCTGAGATCTGGACCCTATAGTTGTGCCAGTGGGGAGTCTTATTGAGGACCTAGAGAGCAAGGGAGCAACCAGCCCCAGACTGACTGTGATCTCTGTGTGCTCGAAATTGCACTTTACTGTGTGTATTTGTTATCCTTTCCTCCTATATGAGACACCCCCCACTGGTGTTAGTGGTGAGGATTGAGGCTACTTGATTGCTGGGCCAGGGTGCGGGCATCACATATTACTTGTTTGTTAGTGATGGGATATCCACACCACATATTAATTGGTTGGCAAATACTAATTGGCTTGTAGTGGTGTGGGTAGAATGAATTCCTGTAGCTTGTGTGCAGTGAGCTCTGAAGGTGTTTTGTACTCTAAATCAGCCATGCAGTGAATACTCAGAGTTCAGATCACAATTGTTTTATTTATTTTTATTTTATTTATTTTATTTATTTAACATTTGTTGACCGGGAAAGTCCGACTGGGTTCCACAGATCCTGTTTTCAGCGGAGGCCCGGGGAGAAATGCTCCAGAAGCATGTCTTTAGAATGTGGGAGGAAACCGGAGTACCCGGAGGAAACCCACACGAATGCAGGGAGAACATGCAAACTCCACACAGAAGGCACCCCAGCCGAGAATCGAACTGGAGAACCTCTTGCTGTGAGGCGACAGCATTAACCGCTGCACCACTGCGCCGCTGTTAGCTTAGTTAGTCAGTGTGAGCAGGCAGCATGTCAGCAGAGGAGTATGGAAAGCTGACAAGGAGCCAGCTGGCAAAGATGTGCCAGGCTAGGGGACTGGTGCATGGAAACCTGACTAAGGCAGGCTTGATTGCAGCCTTGGTTACAGCTGCATCAGAAAAAGCCACCAGGAGGACAATCAGACTGGCAGTGGAGATATAATACCCTCGGAGAATGGACAGCTCAACTTTTCTGCACAGGACTTAAAAATCCATCTGGAGCTAAAGAGACTTGAGTTGGAGGCCAGGCATTTGCAGATAGAAGCAGCTGAGAGACTGAGGAGTCTACAAGCTGAGGAGAATGAGAAACTGCTACACCTGGGAGCTGAGGAAAAGGAGCAGCAGAGGAAGCATGAGAGGGAAATGATGACTCTTTGCCAGAGTCATGAAGGTAATGGGGAAGGGAGTAACTGGACCCCAGAAGCACAAAAGGTCAGTAAATTTCTTTCACAGTTTAAAGAGGGGGATAATGTTGATAGTTTCATTCATATGTTTGAGAGGGTATGCAAAAAGTATGGTATTGACCAAAGGCTGTAGGTACGGTTTCTGGCCCCCTTATTCCATGGAAAGCTGTAACTGTTTTGTCAAAAATGTCTGACGTTGCATGTTTTGATTATACCGCTGTTAAAAATCACTTGTTAGAATTGTTTAATCTAACACCCAAAACGTATTGGAAAAAGTTTTGTGAGCATAGATGCAAGGCAGATGAAAGTGTGTGTGAATATGTTGCTGAACTGAGCACTTATTTCCATAGGTGGGTGAGTGGATGTCAAGTCACCACTTTTGAAGGGCTGGCAAACCTTTTGGTGAGGGAACAAGCCCTTAGCACTTTGTCTGAGGACATGAGGATCTGGTTATCTGATAGACAGTGTGCCACTTCAGATGAGTTGGGGAAGAAGGGAGACCTATACCTGGCAAGCAGGGCAGCCCTGCACAAGAAAGGTATCCCCAGTACTGCTCATGGGTCTAAAGGAACCCATGGTGGGCAGCACAGACTGCCCCAACAGAATCTGCCAGTAGCAGGGAAGCCACTAGTCCAGGTACACATCCAGGCGCTAGGGTTAAATGTTTTGAATGCAACCATGGGGCCATGTGACATACAGGTGTCCACAGAGGCAATGTGGGGAACAAAAGGTGAGGGAGTCAGTAAGTGGGAAAGACAAAATGCCCATAGTAGGTTGTCTTGAGACAACAAGGGTACCAAACTACCATCCTGCAGATATCTTGATAGGGAAGGATTTGGATGAGGCAGTACCATGTGCTTGTGCAGTTACATGCAGTCAGGCTAGGAGACAAGCATGTGCGTCTGATAGCCTGGGAAGACCCAGACAGACTGCATACTTGCAGCCAGGACTGGTGAGGTGGTTACTTCAGGGAGGGAGCTACCCAGTCGCTGTGAGACTGAAGGTGAGCCACAGCTGCTTGTGGGTACTGATGGTCCCTTGGACAGCATGACTGCAAAGGTAGAGGTGAGTAGTAGTGCCCAGGCTGACAGTGAGGCACTACTGTCAGAGGATGCCAGACTTCCTGTGGAAGGGGAGCTTTGAAGGGTTACAAGGAGAGAGTTGAGACAGGGTCAGCTCTCAGATCCTACATTGCAAGCGCTGAGGCAGGTAGCTATGGGGGCACCTGATTCTCAAGGAAAGGGGGAATCTGTTTACTGGGACAAAGGGTTACTATACAGAGACTGGACCCCTGAAGGAAGGCTAAAAGGTGAGAGAGTAGTTGGTAGTGCCTAAAGCCTACCATCTGGCACTTCTAGCAATAGCCCATGATATTCCCTCTGCAGGTCATATGGGCATAAAATGTACAAAGAGGTGTATTATGCAGAACTTCTATTGGCCTGGAATTTCCAGAGATGCAAAAAGGTACTGCAGGACCTGTGAGCAGTGCCAAAAGATAGGCAAGGCAGGAGACAAGGTGAGAGCTCCTTTGATGCCTTTGCCTGTGATTGAGGAGCCATTTCAGAGGGTAGTTATGGATATTATGGGTCCTCTGAGTACCCCAATTTCCACAGTGAAAAAGTATATCCTAGTGGTAGTAGATTATGCTACACAATACCCTGAGGCAGTGGCTTTGTCCTCCATTGAGGCAGAGAAGGTGGCAAATGCATTGTTAGAGATTTTCAGCAGGGTAAATTTCCCAAAAGAAATACTGACTGACAGTGGTGCTAATTTCATGTCAGACCTGCTGGCTTGTCTGTGGAAGTCCTGTGGGGTGAAGCACATGACGACCACCCCCTACCATCCCCAGACTAATGGTCTTGTTGAGAGGTTAAACTCTACAATGAAGTCCATGATACGGGCATTTGCAGATCAGTTTAAGAGGGAGTGGGACAAATATTTGCCCCATCTGTTGTTTGCTTACAGAGAGGTTCCCCAGGAATCCATAGGTTTTCACCCTTTGAGTTGGTATATGGGCATAGGGTGAGGAGACCTCTAGATTTAATTTGAGATGAGTGGGAAGGTGAGTGTGAGTTTCACAAGGAGTCTGTTGTGGCATACGTCCTAAACCTCAGGACAAGGCTCAGGGAACTCATGAGCCTGGCCCAGGAGAACCTGGCAGAAGCCCAATAACAGAAAAAGGTGTGGTATGACAGGAATGCTCAAGCTAGAGAGTATGCTGTGGGGCAGCAGGTAATGGTTCTCATTCCTGTCAGACACAACAAGCTGAAAGCAGCTTGGAAGGGACCCTACAATGTGGTAAGAAAGGTAAGTGATGTTAACTACTTGGTGGAACTGCTAGGCAGAAGGCAGGGGCACAAACTCTACCATGTTAACATGATGAAACCTTAACATGATAGGGATGCCCTTGTGCTGAGCATTCACAGTGAATTGCAGGAGGAGTCTGAGGGAGATCTGGTGACTCATATACTCAGTGAGGCTCAGGCTGACACCTCAGTGGAAGGGGTAGCAATGTCCCAGCAGCTATCTCCTACCCAGGTTCGAGAAATCTGTGCAGTGTTGCAGGAATTTGGGGACATGTTCACTGGGAAACCAGGGTGCACCCACCTGGGGCAGCACCAGGTGGACACAGGACCCCAAAGGCATATTAGGCAGGCCCCTTATAGAATGTCTGAGAGAGTCAAACAGACTCTGAGGGAGGAGGTACAGAAGATGTTGGAACTATGGGTGATTCAAGAGTCCAACAGTTCCTGGACCTCCCCAGTGGTGCTGATGCCAAAGAAGGATGGCAGCACCAGGTTTTGTGTGGACTACAGGAAATTAAATAGTGACACAGAGTCAGATGCTTACCCCATGCCTAGGACAGATGAGGCCCTAGAGCAGCTGGGTGGGGCTAAGTATCTTACCACCATTGATCTTACCAAGGGTTATTGGTAGGTGCCCTTGACTTCCAGTGCTAGAGAGAAGTCAGCCTTTGTGACTCCTTTTGGCTTGTATGAGTTCACAAAGATGCCTTTTGGGAGGAAGAATGCCCCAGAACCTTTCCAGAGGTTGGAAGATCATATCCTATCAGGAACAGGAGGGCTTGCCCTTGCTTACCTAGATGATATTGCCATCTACAGCCATTCCTGGCAAGAGCATCTTCAACATGTCAGGGAGGTGCTGGGCAGACTACAGAGGGCAGGGTTGACCATTAAGCCGAGCAAAT